>NW_027523132.1:0-58796 GCF_052094955.1 Ictidomys tridecemlineatus
AGAGCAGATGTGGGAGACAGGGGTGCAGGACTGATACAGAGCAGAAGTTGGAGACTGAGGTACAGAAAGACTGTTACAGAGAGCAGAGGTTTGAGACTCAGGTGCAGAAGGATTATTGCAGAGAGCAGAGTTTTCAGACTGAGGTTCAGAAAAAACTGTTGCAGAGAGCAGATGTTGGAGATTGGGGTGCACGTGGACTGTTGCAGTGAGCAGAGGTTGGAGACTAGGGTGCAGAGGGATCGTTGCAGAGAGCAGAGGTTGGAGACTGGGGTGCAGAAGGCCTTTTACAGAGAGCAGAGTTTGGAGACTGATGTGCAGAAGGGACTGTTACAGAAAGCAGAGGCTGGAGACACGGATGCAGAAGTACCCTTACAGAGAGCAGAGGTTGGAGAATGCAGTACAGAAGGACTGTTACAGAGAGCAGCGGTTAGAGACTGGGGTGGAGAAGGACTGTTGCAGAAAGCAAATGTTGGAGATTGGGTTGCAAAGGGACTGTTGCAGAGAGCAGACGATGGTGACTGTGGTGCAGAAGGACTGTTGCAGAGAGCAGAGTTTGCAGACTGAGTTTCAGAAAAACTTTTACAGAGGGCAGAGTTTGGAGACTGTTGTGCAAAACGACTGATACTGATAGCAGACGTTGGATACTGGGGTGCATAAGGATGCTTATGGAGAACAGACGTTCGAGACTGCGGTACAGAAGTACTGTTACCGAGAGCAGAGGTTGGAGACTGGGGTGCAGAAGAACTGATGTAGAGAACAGAGGTTGGAGACTTAGGTTCAGAAGGATCTTTGGGGCGAGCAGATTATGGAGACTGGGGTGTAAAAGGACTGTTGCAGAGAACAATGATTGGAGACTTAAGTACAGAAAGACTGTTACAGAGAGCAGAGTTTGAAGACTGGGGTGCAGAATAACTGTTGTAGAGATCAGAGTTTGGAGACTGGGGTGCAGAAGGACCATTACAGAAAGCAGAGTTTGAAGACTGGGTTCAGGAAGATCTTACAGAGAGCAAAGTTAGGACACTGAGGTTCAGAAGGACTGTTGCAGAGACCAGAGGTTGGAGATATGGGCGCAGTAGGACTGTTGCAGAGAACACAGGTTGGAGTCTGAGGTGCAGAGGGACTGTTACAGAGAGCAGAGTTTGAAGACTTGGGTGAAGAATGACTCATACATAAAACCGAGTTTGAAGTCTCCGGTGCAGAAGGACCGTTACAGAGAGCGGAGGTTGGAGACTGCAGTACAGAAGGACTGTTACAGAGAGCAGAGGTTGAAGATTGGGGTGCAGAAGGCCTGTTACAGAGAGCAGAGTTTGGAGACTGGGGTGCAGAAGGCCTGTTATGCAGAGGAGAGTTGGGAGAAGGGGTGCAGAAGGACTGTTACAGAGGGCAGAGTTTGAACACTGGGTTGCAGAAGGATCTTACAGAGAGCAGATGTTGGAGACTGAGGTGCAGAAGGACTTTTGCAGAGAGTAGAGGTTGGAGACTGAGGCACAGAAGGATTGTTACAGAGAGCAGAGTTTGGAGACTGGAGTGCAGAAGGACTCTTGCAGATAGCAGAGGTTGGAGACTGCGGTGTAGAAGGACTGTTGCAGAAACAAGAATTTGGAGACTGGGGTGCTAAAGTACTGTTGCAGAGAGCAGATGTAGGAGACTGAGATTAGGAAGGACTGTCACAGAGAGAAGACGATGGAGACTGGTGTGCAGAAAGATTGTTATAGATAACAGACTCTGGAGACTGGGGTGCAGAAGGGCTGTTACAGAGAGCAGACTTTGGAGATTGGGTTGCAGAAGGATCTTACGTAGAGAAGAGCGCATTGGTTGGAGTCTGGGTTGCAGAAGGATAATTGAAGACAGCAGAATTTTCAGACTGAGGTGCAGAAGGACTGTTAAAGAGAGCAGAGTTTAAAGACTGGGGTGCAGAAGAACTGTTGCAGATAGCAGAGCTTGGAAACTGGGGTTAAGAAGGACTGTTGGAGGGAGCAGGTGTTTGAGACTTGGGTGCAGAAGGACTTTTGCAGGAAGTAGAATTTGGAGACGGAGGTGCAGTAGGACTGTTGCAGATAGCAGAGGTTGGAGACTGCGGTACTGAAGGACTGATACAGAAAACATAGGTTGGAGACTGAGGTGCAGAAGGACCATTACAGAGAGCAGAGTTTGGAGACTGCTATACAGGAGGACTGTTACAGAGAGCAGAGGTTGGAGACTGGAGTGGAGAAGAACTGTTTCAGAGTGCAGATGTTGGAGACTGGTGGGCAGAAGAAATGTTGCAGAGAGCAAAGGTAGGAGACTGAGATACAGAAAGACTGTTACAGAGAGCAGACTTTGGAGACTGGGGTGCAGAATAACTGATAAAGAGAGCAGAGTTTTGAGACTTGGGTGCAGAACGCCTGTTACACAGAGCAGAGGTTGGAGACTGGGTACAGAAGGTCTGTTACAGAGAGCAGAGTTTGGAGACTGGGTTCCAAAAGAATATTACCTAGAGAAGAGTTTGGAGACTGTGGTGCAGAAGGATTGTTACAGAGAGCAGAGGTTGGCGACTGGGGTGCAGTAGGATTATTGCAGAGAGCAGAGGTTGGAGATTGGTTTGCAGAAGGATCGTATCAGAGAGCAAAGGTTCGAGACTTGGGTGCAAAACGATGGTTGCAGGGAGCAGATTTCGGAAACTGGGATGCAGAAGGACTGTTACACAGAGCAGAGGTTGAAGACTGGAGTGAAGAAGGACTGTTGCAGAGAGCAGAGTTTGGAGACTGGGGTGCAGAATGACTGAGACAGAAAGCAGAAGTTGGAGAATGGGATACAGAAGGACTGTTTCAGAGAGTAGATGTTAAAGACTGGGATGCAGAAAAACTGTTGCAGAGAGCAGAAGTTGGAGATTGGGGTGCAGAAGGATTGTTGCAGCGAGCAGATGTTGGAGACTGGGGTCTAGAAAGACTTTAACAGAGATCAGAGTTTGGAGATTGGGGTGCAGAAGGATCTTACAGAGAGCAGAGTTTGGAGAGTGGCATACAGACGAACTATTTCACAAAGCAGATGTTGGAGACTGAGGTGCAGAAGGATTGTACAGAGAGCAGAGTTTGGAGACTGGGGTGAAGAAGGAGTGTTAGGGACTTCAGAGTTTGGAGACTGGGGTGCAGAAGGATCTTTCAGAGTGCAGAGGTTGGAGACTGCTTTGCAGACGAACTGTTTCACAGAGCAGAGGTTTGAGACTTGGGTGTATAAGGACTGTTACAGAGAGCAGAGTTTTGAGACTTTGTTGCAGAAAGATCTTACATAAAGCAGAAGTTGGAGACTGAGGTGCAGAAGAACCGTTACAAAGAGCAGAGTTTGGAGACAGCGTTGCAGAAGGATCTTACTGAGAGCAGAGGTTGGAGACTAAGGTGGAACAAGACTGTTTCAGAGAGCAGAGGTGGGAGACTGGGGTGCAGAAGGACTGTTACAAAGAGCAGAGTTTGGAGACAGCGTTGCAGAAGGATCTTACTGAGAGCAGAGTTTGGAGACTGAGGTGGAACAAGACTGTTACAGAGAGCAGAGTTTGGAGACTGGGGTGCAGATGGATCGTTGCAGAGAACCGAGTATTCTGACTGAGGTGCAGACAAACTGTTTAAGATTACATAGGTTAGAGACTGGGGTGCAGAAAGATCTTTGCAGAGAGCAGAGGTTTGAGACTGGGGTTAAGAAGGACTGTTACAGAGAACAGAGTTTGGAGACTGGGGAGCAGAAGGACCGTTGCAGAGAGCAGAGATTGTAGACTGGGTTGGAGAAAAATGATACAGAGAGCAGAGATTAAAAACTAGGGTGCAGAAGGACCTTACAGAGAACAGATGTTGGAGACTGGGGTGCAGAAGAAGTATTAAGGAGATGAGACGTTGGAGACTGGGGTGCAGAAGGACAGTTGCAGAGAGCAGATGTTGGAGAATGGGGTGCATAAAAATCATTGCAGAGAGCAGACGTTGGAGACAGGGGTGCAGAAGGACGGTTGCAGAGAGCAGAGGTTGGAGACTAAGGTGCAGAAAAACAGTTACAGAGAGCAGAGGTGGAGTCTGGGGTGCAGAAAGATCGTTGAAGAGAGCAGAAGTTGGAGACTGAGTTTCAGAAAAATCGATGAAGAGAGCAGAGGTGTAGACTGAGCTGCAGAAGGATTGTTACAGAGAGAAGAGGTGGGAGACTGCAGTGAAGAAGGACTGTTACAGAGAGCACAGGTTGGAGACTGGGGTGCAGAAGGAATGTTGCAGAAAGCAGAGGTTGGAAACTTGGGCACAGAAGGACTGTTTCAGAAAGCAGAGGTTGAAGACTGAGTTGCAGAAGGATTGTAACACAGAGCAGACGTTGGAACCTGGGGTGAAGAATTATGATACAGAAAGCAGAGGTGTGAGACTGGGGTGAAGAAGGACATTTACAGAGAGCAGAGGTTGCAGACTGGCGTGCAGAAGGACTGTTTCAGAGAGCAGAGTTTGGAGACTGGGGTGAATAAGGCCTGCTACAGAGAGCAGAGGTTGGAGACTGGGTTGCAGAAGGACTGTTATAGAGAGCAGAGTTTTGAGGCTGAGTTGCAGGAGGACTGTTACAGAGAGCAGAGTTTGGTGACTGAGGTGCAGAAGGACTGTTACAGAAAGCAGAGGTTGGAAATTGGGGTACAGAGGGACCGATACAGAGAGCAGAGGTTGGAGACTGCGGTATAGAAAGACTGTAACAGAGAACAGAGTTTTGAGAATACGGTGCAGAAGGACTGTTACAAAGAGCAAAGGTTAGAGACTGGGGTGCAGAAGGATTGTTACAGAGAGGAGAGGTTGGAGACTGGGTTGCAGAAGGACTGTTACACAGAGCAGAGGTGAAGACTGGGGTTTAGAAGGACTGTTGCAGAGAGCACATGCTGGAGACTTGGGTGAAGAAGGACTGTTGCCAAGAGCAGAATTTGGAGACTGAGGTGCAGAAGGACTGTTGAGGAGAGGAGACGTTGGAGACTGGGATGCAGAAGGATCGTTTCAGAGAGGAGAGGTTGGAGACTGAGGTGCAAAAGGATCGTAGCAGAGAACAGCGTTTTAAGACTGAGGTGTAGAAGCACTGTTTCAGAGACCACAGGTTGGAGACTGGAGCACAGAAGGACTTTTGCAGAGAGCAGTGCTTGGAGACTGGGGTGCAAAAGTCTTGTTATAGAGAACAGACATTGAAGACTAAGGTGCAGAAGGCCTGTTATGGAGAAAAGAGTTGGGTGAAGGGGTGCAGAAGAACTGTTAGAGAGGGCAGAGTTGGGAGACTGGGTTGCAGAAGGATCTTACAGAGAATAGATGTTAGAGACTGAGGTGTAGAATGATTATTGCAGAGAGAAGAGTTTGGAGGCTGGGGTGCAGAAGGCCTGTTACAGAGAGCAGAGTTTGGAGACTGGGGTGCAGAAGGCCTGTTAAGTAGAGCACAGGTTGAAGACTGGGGTGAAGAAGGACTGTTATAGAAAGCAAAGTTAGGAGACTGGGTGGCAGAAGGATCTTATAGAGCAGGGTTTGGCGACTGAGGTGCAGGAGGACTGTTACAGAGAGCAGTGGTTGGAGACTGGGGTTCAGATGGATCATGTAGAGAGAAGAAGTTTCAGACTGAGGTGTAGATCGACTGTTATGGAGAGCAGAGGTTGGAGACTGAAGTGCAGATGAACTGTTACAGGGAGCTAATTTTGGAGACTGTGTTGCACAAGGATCTTACATAGAGCAGAGTTTGGAGACTGAGGTGCATAAGGACTGTTAGAGAGAGCAGATGTTGAAGTCTGGGGTGCAGAAGAATTGTTGCAGAAAGCAAAATTTTCAGACTGAGGTGCAGAAGGACTTTTACAGAGAGCTGATGTTTGAGACTGGGGTGCACAAGGTTCAATGCAGAGAGCACAATTTGGAGATTGCAGTACAGAAGGACTGTTGCAGAGAGTAGAGGTTGGAGACTAGGGTACAAAAGGACTTTTTCAGAGAGCAGATGTTGGATACTTTTTTTTAGAAGGACTGTTGCAGAGAGCAGAAGTTGGAGAATGGGTTGCAGAAGGACTTTTGCAGACAGCAGAGGTTGGAGACTGAGGTTCAGATGGACGGTCAAAGAAAGCTGAGTTTGGAGACTGGCGTGCAAAAGGACCTTTACAGAGAGCAGAGTTTGGAGACTACGGTACTGAAGGACTGTTACAGAGAGTAGAGTTTGGAGACTGATGTGCAGAAGGACTATTACAGAGAGCAGAGTTTGGAGACTGGGTTTCAGAAGGACTGTTGCAGAGGGAAGAGGTTGGAGACTGGGGTGCAGAAGGGCTGTTACAGAGAGCAGAGGTTGGAGACTTATGTGTAGAAGGACTGATACAGAAAGCAGAAGTTGGAGACTGGGTTGCAGAAGGACTGTTGCAAAAAGCAGAAGTTGGAGACTGGGGTGGAGAAGAAGTGTTGTAGAGAGCAGATTTTGGAGACTGGGGTGCAGAATTACTATTGCAGAGAGCAGAGGTTGGAAACTGGGGTGCAGTAGGACTATTGCAGAGAGTAGAGGTAGCAGACTGAGGTGCAGAAGGACTGTTAAAGTGAGCAGAGTATGGAGACTGTGGTGCAGAATGATTGTTACAGAGAGCAGAGTTTGGAGACTAGGGTGAAGAATTATCTTAGAGAGAGCAGAGGTTGGAGATTGGGGTGCAGAAGGAGCTTTGCAGAGAGCAGAGGTTGGAGATGAGGTGCAGAAGGACTGTTATAGAGAGCAGAGGTTGGAGACTGGGGTGAAGGCTGACTGATACAGAGAGCAGAGTTTGCCGACTGCAGTGCAGAAGGACTGTTTAAGAATACAGAGTTTAGAGACTGGTGTGCAGAAGGACTGTTACAAAGAGCAGATTTTTGATACTGGTGTTCAGAATTACTGATACATAGAGTAGAGGTTGGAAACTGGGGTGCAGAAGGATCTTACAGAGAGTAGAGGTTAGAGACTAGGGTGCAGAAGGACTGTTGCAGAGAGCAGAGTTTGGAGACAGGGGTGTAGAATGATCGTTACAGAGAGAAGAATTTTGAGCCTGGGATGCAGAAGGCCTGTTAAAGAGAGCAGAGTTTGAAGAATGGGGTGCAAAAGGACTGTTATAGAGAGCAGAGTTAGGAGACTGGGTGGCAGAAGGATCTTCCAGAGAGCAGAGTTTGGAGACTGAGGTGCAGAAGGACTGTTAAAGAGAGCAGTGGTTGAAGACTGGGGTCAGAAAAATCGTGCAGAGAGCAGAGGTTTCAGACTGAGATGTAGAAGGACTGTTACAGAGAGCAGAGGTTGGAGACTGAGGTGCAGAAAGAGTGTTACAGGAAGCAGATTTTAAAGACTGTGTTGCAGAAGGATCTTACATAGAACAGAGTTTGGAGATTGAAGTTCAAAGGATTGTTGCAGAGAGAAGATTTTTCAGACTATGCAGAAGGACTGTTGCAGAGAGCAGATCTTGTAGACTTGGGTGCAGAAAGACCGCTACAGAGAGCAGAGGTTGAAAACTGGCTTGAGGGGATTGCAACATGGAGGCGGGCGCGGAGAGATCAAGTCTCTGACCTCTTCAGCTGTGCAGGCATAGGGAGTCATAAACAGCCTAATTCTGTTTGCTCAGGATCACTAGGCAATGCTGAACTGACGTGGATCTGGGGCGAGCTGTTTGGGCCTCTCAGAACACACACTGAACCCGGATCGGCTGAATTCAAGCTCCCGTTCGCCTGCTTCCCACAGACAAACAGCTGTGACTCAGCACTAATCCATCCGGCTGAAACAACCGGTCAGCCCTTCTGATCCTACGGAGGTAAATGCCAACCGAGCCTTCATAGGTAGTGGCCACAGGTTTGAAACGGGGCTTGGTAGAGACAGTAAGGACCCACCCGTTGCATTGGTCACCCAGCAAAGGGAAACGAACTGTTGCCGTTTGCAAGAGATACCACCATGGCAGAGAACTGACGTCATCAGACTGCGGCGGAGGAGATAACTTCATTGAAACCTGCGGCTACAGGTGTGTAATTCCCTAGCCTTTTCTCTCCACACATCGGGGAAACCTTAAGGGCCAATCTCAGCTGTCCTGTAAGGGCCCCTCCCAGCTCTCCCGTGAGCACGGTAGCCAGACCGAGGGAATTAGAGGTGGTGCGGGACCCGCGGCACGGGACTACCGCTCCCACCAGTGCTGACAGCTGAGGTCTCTTGCACCAGCTACCGGGGGTGTGGCTACCAGAGGGGCAGTAAAATTCGCTGAGGATTCTCAGCCCCAAGCTCTACAAACTTAGGGTCTGAGGGAATGGCAAACTGGAAGAGTGTGTCCAGTCATTCATGACAACAGGGCTTCCGGGAGCAGCAGACCTGGCGTGTACCCAGTATTGTGGTGAGCAGCACCCATGAGAGGGGCCTGGCTAGAGGAAAAGTGGGGAAGTGACTAGACACAAGAGGACGCCCTAGGCACCCAGGATTGGAGACTCGCCCAGTCTGGGAGGAGGAGCTGCTGCACAGTGATTGGTTTCCGCGTATTGATAGGAGAAACTTGGCCTGGTGGTCACAGCGCCACCTACTGGAAGAGAAGTTAATCAAACTCTAAGACTGCATTTATTAGTTTTTTTTTGTTGTTGTTGTTGTTTGTTGTTGTTGTTGTTGTTGTTTAATTTTGATTTGCGATTTTCTTTTATTTTCATTTTTCTTTCTTGTTTTTTTAATTTTTTTTTTACAATTTTTTAAATAATTTTTTTTCTTCCAATTTTTATTTTTTTTATTATTTAAAAAAATTTTTTTTTCTCTTTTTTTATTTCCTACTTTTTTCTTCTTTTGTCTTTTCATTTATTTTCAATTATCTTATCCCCCCTTCCTTGAATTCTACCGGCTTACTCTCATTCTCTTTAGTGACTTTTTCCCTTCCCTTCTAATACCTTTCCTCCCAAGCATCAAATAAATTTATAGGAGTAAACAGTAACTCAGCAGTCAAACAGAACAAGAAGTAACATGAGCAGCTTCAAAAAGCAAGGAAGAAAAGGAGTACAAACAATGCAGGACAGCCTAAATATTCAGGAGGACTTAGAGTCATCAGAAAAATGGTCATATAAAGAACTCAAGGAACACCTTAGACAGATGGAATGGAACCTTAAAGAGGATACGAGACAGCAAATTCAAGCAGCGAAAGAACACATTGAGAATGTATTACACAAACAGATAAAAGAAGAAGTTAAGCACCTTTATCAGGAGATAGAGATTATAAAAAAGAATCAAACCATAATCTTAGAAATGAAGGAAACTATAAACCAAATTAAAAACTCAATTGAGAGTATCACTAACAGAGTGGAGCAAGTAGAAGCCAGAACGTCAGATAATGAAGACAAACTATTTCATCTTCAAAAGAGTCTAGCCAACTCAGAAAGGCTGGTAAAAAATCACGAGAAAAACATCCAAGAGTTATGGGATAACATAAAAAAGCCAAACTTATGAGTCATCGGGATAGAAGAAGGTACAGAGATTCAAACCAAGGGAATGAGTAACCTGCTGAATGAAATAATTACAGAAAACTTTCCAGAAATAAAAAAGGAAACAGATATACAAATTGAAGATGCATACAGGACACCGAGCACACAAAATCACAGTAGACCAACGCCAAGACACATTGTTATGAAGATATCCAATATACAGAACAAAGAGAAAATATTAAAAGCTACAAGAGAAAGGAGACAGATTACATTCAGGGGTAAACCAATAAGGTTAACAACGGATTTTTTATCACAGACACTGAAAGCAAGAAGGTCATGGAACAATGTATTTCAAACACTGAAAGACAATGGATGCCAACCAAGAATTCTGTATCCAGCAAAATTAAGCTTCAGGTATGACAACGAAATAAAAATCTTTCATGATAAACAAAAGTTAAAAGAATTTGCAGCCAGAAAACCAGCATTGCAAAGCATTTTGAGCAAAACACTACACGAGGAAGAAATGAAAAACAATAACCAAAACCATCAGAGGGAAGTGCCTCGGTAAAGACAGAGGGCGAGGGGAAAAATAATCATGGAGAAACAAACTAAATTTTTTTTTAAAAAAGGATAAATAATCAAACATGGATGGAAGTACAAACCATATATCAATAGTAACTCTGAATGTTAATGGCTTAAACTCTCCAATAAAGCGACATAGGCTGATATCATGGATTAAAAAAACAAATCCAACAATATGCTGCCTCCAGGAGACACATCTGATTGGAAAAGACATACACAGGCTGAAGGTGAAAGGATGGGAAAAAATATACCACGCACACGGTCCTCGTAAGCAAGCAGGGGTGGCCATCCTCATATCGAATAAAATCGACTTCAAGACTAAGTTAATCAAAAGGGATAAAGAAGGACATTATATAATGTTAAAAGGAACCATTCACCAACAAGACATAACAATTATCAATATTTATGCACCTAATAATGGCGCTGCGACATTCATAAAACAAATTCTCCTCAAGTTCAAGAATCAAATAGACCACAACACAATAATTATGGGTGACTTCAACACACCTCTCTCACCATTGGACAGATCCTCCAAACAAAAGTTGAATAAGGAAACTATAGAACTCAATACCACAATCAATAACCTAGACTTAACTGACATATATAGAATATATCAACCATCATCCAGTGGATATACTTTTTTCTCAGCAGCACATGGATCCTTCTCAAAAATAGACCATATATTATGCCACAGGGCAACCCTCAGTAAATATAAAGGGGTGGAGATAATACCATGCATTTTATCTGATCACAATGGAATGAAACTGGAAATCAATGATAAAAGAAGGAATGAAAAATCCTACATCACATGGAAAATGAACAATATGTTACTGTATGATCAATGGGATACAGAAGACATAAAGGAGGAAATCAAAAAATTCTTAAAGATAAATGAAAATACAGACACAACATATCGGAATCTATGGGACACAATGAAAGCAGTTTTAAGAGGAAAATTCATCGCCTGGTGGTCATTCCTCAAAAAAAGAAAAAAACAACAAATAAATGAGCTCACACTTCATCTCAAAGCCCTAGAAAAGGAAGAGCAAAACAACAGCAAATGTAGCAGAAGGCAAGAAATAATTAAAATCAGAGCGGAAATTAATGAAATTGAAACAAAAGAAACTATTGAAAAAATTAACAAAACTAAAAGTTGGTTCTTTGAAAAAATAAATAAGATCGACAGACCTTTAGCCATGCTAACAAAGAGACGAAGATAGATAACTCAAATTACTAACATACGGGATGAAAAAGGCAATATCACAACAGATGCTACAGAAATACAGAAGACAATTAGAAATTATTTTGAAAACCTATATTCCAATAAAATAGAAGATAGTGAAGACATCGATAAATTTCTTAAGTCATATGATTTGCCCAGACTGAGTCAGGAGGATACACACAATTTGAACAGACCAATATCAATGGATGAAATTGAAGAAGCCATCAAAAGACTACCAACCAAGAAAAGCCCAGGACCGGATGGGTATACAGCGGAGTTTTACAAAACCTTTAAAGAAGAATTAATACCAATACTTTTCAAGTTATTTCAGGAAATACAAAAAGAGGGAGCTCTTTCAAATTCATTCTATGAGGCCAACATCACCCTGATTCCAAAACCAGACAAAGACACCTCAAAGAAAGAAAACTACAGACCAATATCTCTAATGAACCTAGATGCAAAAATCCTCAATAAAATTCTGGCGAATCGAATGCAAAAACACATCAAAAAAATTGTGCACCATGATCAAGTAGGATTCATCCCTGGTATGCAAGGCTGGTTCAATATACGGAAATCAATAAATGTTATTCACCACATCAATAGACTTAAAGATAAGAACCATATGATCATCTCAATAGACGCAGAGAAAGCATTCGACAAAGTAGAGCATCCCTTTATGCTCAAAACACTTGAAAAACTAGGGATAACAGGAATGTACCTTGACATTGTAAAAGCTATCTATGCTAATCCTCAGGCTAGCATCATTCTGAATGGACAAAAGTTGAAGGCATTTCCTCTAAAATCTGGAACAAGACAGGGATGCCCTCTATCACCACTTCTATTCAATATAGTTCTCGAAACACTGGCCAGAGCAATTAGACAGACGAAAGAAATTAAAGGCATAAAAATAGGAAAAGAAGAACTTAAATTATCACTATTTGCAGATGACATGATTCTATACTTAGAAGACCCAAAAGGGTCTACAAAGAAACTACTAGAACTAATAAATGAATTCAGCAAAGTGGCAGGATATAAAATCAACACGCATAAATCAAAGGCATTTCTATATATCAGCGACAAAACTTCTGAAACGGAAATGAGGAAAAACACTCCATTCACAATATCCTCCAAAAAAATAAAATACTTGGGAATCAACCTAACAAAAGAGGTGAAAGATTTATACAATGAAAACTACAGAACCCTAAAAAGAGAAGTAGAAGAAGATCTTAGAAGATGGAAAAATATACCATGTTCATGGATAGGCAGAACTAACATTATCAAAATGGCGATATTACCAAAAGTTCTCTATAGGTTTAATGCAATGCCAATCAAAATCCCAATGGCATTTCTTGAAGAAATAGATAAAGCAATCATGAAATTCATATGGAAAAATAAAAGACCCAGAATAGCAAAAGCAATTTTAAGCAGGAAGTGTGAATCAGGCGGTATAGCGATACCAGATTTCCAACCTTTGCTTTTTGTAACAGTCTGTCTGATTCTCAGTCTCCAACCTCTGTTCCCTGTATCTATCCTTCTGCACCTCAGTATCCAACCTGTGCTCTATGTAAGAGTTCTTCTGCACCCCAGTCTCCAACCTCTGCTCTTGGTAACAGTCCTATACCTCAGTCTCCAACCTCTTCTCTCTGTAACGGTCCTTCTGCACCCCAAATTCCAAACTCTGCTTCCTGTGACAATCCTTCTGCACCTGAGTCTCCAAACACTTTTCTCTGTAACAGTTCTTCTACACATCACTCTCCAACCTCTGCTCTCTGTAACAGTCCTTCTGCACCTCAGTCTGAAACCTCTGCTCTTTGCAAGATACTTCTGCACCCCAGTCTCAAACCACTGCTCTCTGTAACAGTCCACCTGCACCTGAGTCTCCAACTTTGGCTCTCTTTAAGATCCTTCAGCAACCCAGTCTCCAAACTCTGCTCTCTATAACAGTCTTTCTGCACCCCAGTCTCCAAACTCTCCTCCCTGTACCAGTCCTTCTGAACCCCAGTCTCCAAACTCTTCTCTCTGCAACAGTCCTTCTGCACCCAAATCTCCAACCACTACTGTATGTATCAGGACTTCTTTCCCTCAGTCTCCAATCTTTTCTCTCTGCAACAGTCCTTCTGCATCACAGTCTCCAAACTCTGGTCTCTGTAAGATCCTTCTGCACTCCAGCTTCCAAACTCTGTTCTCTGTAATATTCCTTCTCCTCCCCATTCTTTATCCTCTGCTTTGTGCAAGTGTCCTGCGGCACCCCAGTCTCCATACTCTGTCCTCTGCAACAGTCCTTCTGCTCCCCAGTCTCAAACATCTGCTATCTGTAACAGTTTTTCTGTACTGCAGTCTCCAACCACTGCTCTCCGTAACGGGCCTTCTGCACCACAGTCTCCATATACTGCTTTTTGTATCAGTCCTTCTGCACCTCAGTCTCAAACCTCTGCTCTCTGTATCTATGCTTCTGCACCTCAGTCTCCAACCTGTTCTCTCTGTAACATTCCTACTGCAACCCAACTCAAACCTCTGCTCTCTGTAACAGTTTTTCTATAGCGCAATCTCCAAACTCTGGTCTCTGTAACGGTCCTTCTGCACCGCAATTTCCAACCTCTACTTTCTGTAACAGTCCTTCTGCACCCCAGTCTGATACCTCTTCTCTCTACACGATCTTTCTGCACCCCACTTTCAAAACATTGCTCTCTATAACAGTCCAACTGCACCTCAGTATTCAACCTCTCCTCTCTATAACAGGCCTTCTGCACACCAGTCTCCAATGTCTTTTCTCTGTGGCAGGTTTTCTGCACCCCAGTCTCCAAAATCTTCTCTCTGTAACGATCCTTCTGCACGACAGTCTCCACCCTCTGTTCTCCGCAATGATTCTAGTGCACCCCAGTCTCCAACCTCTGATCTCTGCAACAGTCCTTCTGCACCACAGTCTCCAAACACTGCTCTCTGTAACAGTCCACATGCACCTCAGTCTCCAAACTCTGGTGTCAGTAAGATTCTTCAGCAACCCAGTCTCCAAACTCTCTGTAAGATCCTTCTGCACCCCTGTATCCAACCTCTGCTCTCTGTAACAGACCTTCTAAACCTCAGTATCTAATCTCTGCTCTCTGTAACAGTCCTTCTGCACCTCAGTCTGACACCTCTGCTCTCTGCACGATCCTTCTGCACCGCAGTCTCCAAACACTGCTCTCTGTAACAGTCCACATGCACCTCAGTCTCCAAACTCTGGTGTCAGTAAGTTTCGTCAGCAACCCAGTCTCCAAACTCTGCTCTCTATAACAGTCCTTCTGCACCCATGTCTCCAACCTCCTCTCTTTAACAGGCCTTCTGCACCACAGTCTCCAACCTCTGTTTTCTGCAATGATCCTACTGCACCCCAGTTTCCTATCTCTGATCTCTGAAACAGTCCTTCTGCACCTCAGTCTCCAAATTCTGCTCTCTGTAAGATCCTTCTTCACCCCAGTATCCAACCTCTGCTCTCTGCAACAGTCTTTCTTCACCCCAGTCTCCAAACTCTGCTCTCTGTAACAGGACTTCCGCACCTCAGTCTCCAACCTCTGCTCTCCGCAACAGTCCTCTGCACCCCAGTCTCCAACCTTTGCTCTCTAAAACAGTCCTTCTTCACCCTAATTGGCAACATCTGCACTCTGCAACAATCCTTCTGCAGCCCAGTCTTCAACATCTGCTCTCTGCAACACTTCTGCACCTCAGTCTGAAAACTCTGCTCTCTGCAACAACCCTTCCTCACCCCAGTCTTCTATCTCTGCTCTCTGGAACAGTCCTTCTACACCTTAGTCTCCCAACTGTGCTCTCTGTAAGACCCTTCTGCAACACAGTCTTTAAACTCTGCACTCTGTACCAGTCATTCTGCACAACAGTCTTTAAACTCTGCTCTCTGTAACAGGACTTCTGCACTCCAGTCTCCAACCACTTCTCTCTTCAACGATTCTACTCCACCCCAGTCTTCAACATCTGCTCTCTGCAACAGTCCTTTGCACCCCAGTCTCCAAACTCTGCTCTTTGTAAGATCCATCTGAACCCCAGTCTCCAACCTCTGCTCTCTGTAAATGTCCTTTTTCACCCCAGTCATTAAACTCTGCTCTCTGTAACAGTCTTTCTTAACCCCAGTCTACAATATCTGCTCTCTGCAACAGTACTTCTCTACCCCAGTCTCCAAACTCTGCTCTCTGCAACTATGCTTCTGGACCCCGATCTCCAACCTCTGCTCTCTGCAACAGTCCTTCTGCACCACAGTCTCCAACCTCTGCTCTCTGTAATATTTTTCTACACTCCAGTTTCCAGACTCTGCTCTTTGTAACATTATTTCTCCACCCCAGTCTCCAACCTCTGTCCTCTGAAACAGTACTTCTGCTCCCCAGACTCCAAGATCTGCTCTCTGAAACAGTCCTTCTGTACCGCAGTCATTAACCTGTGCTCTTTGTAAGGGTCCTTCTACACCCCAGTCTCCAACCTCTGCTTTCTGTATCAGTCTGTGTTAACCCCAGTCTCTGACCTCTGTTCTCTGTATCTAACCGTGTGCACCTCAGTCTCCAACCTGTGCTCTATGTAAGAATCCTTCTGCACCCCAGTCTCCAAAGTCTGCTCTTGATAACAAACCTATCCCTCAGTCTCCAACCTCTGCCCTCTGTAACAGTCTTACTGCACCTAAATTTCCAAACTCTGATTCCTGAAACAGTCTTTCTGAACCTGAGTCTCCAAACTCTCCTATGTGTAACAGTCCTTCTAACCTCAGTTTCCAACGTCTGCTCTTTGTAACCGTTCTTCTTGACCTCAGTCTGAAACCTCGGCTCTCTGCACAATCCTTCTACACCCCAGTTTCAAACCACTGCTCTCTGTAACAGTCCACCTGCACCCCAGTCTCCAAACTCTCCTCTCTGCAACAGTCCTTCTGCACCCCAGTCTCGAACACCTGCTCTCTGCAACAGTCCTTCTGAACTTCAGCCTGAAAACTCTGCTCCCTTAAACCACCCTTCTGCACGCCAGGCTCCTAATTCTGCTCTCTGTAACAGTCCTTCTGCACCCCATTCTCCCAACTCTGCTCTCTGTAAGATCCTTTTACAACCCAGTCTTTAAACTCTGCACTCTGGAAGAGTCCTTCTGCACAACAGTCTCCAAACTCTGCTCTCTGTAACAAGACTTCTGCAACCCAGTCTTAAAACTCTGCTCTCTGTAACAGTCTTTCTGTACTGCAGTTTTTAAACTCTTCTCTCTGTAATGGTTTTTCTGTACCCAACTCTTCAACCTCTGCTTTCTCTGTCAGTCCTTCTGCACTCAAGTATCCAACCTTTGCTCTCTGTAAGAGTCCTTCTTCACCTCAGTCTCCAAAGTCTGCTCTTTGCAACAGTCCTTTGGCACCCCAATCTCCAACCTCTGGTCTCTGCAAAAGTCCTTCTACACCCAAGTCTTTAACCTCTACACTCTGCAACAGTCCTTTTGCACCTCAGTATTCAACAACTGCTCTCTGTAACAGTCCTTCTGCCCCCCAGTCTCCAAAATCTGCTCTCTGTAAAAGTCCTTTGGCACCCAGTCTCCACCCTCTGCTCTCTACAACGATCCTTTTACACCCAAGTCTCCAAACTCTGCTCTCTGCAACAGTTTTTCTGCACCCCTTTCTCCAACATCTGCTCTCTGCAAAAGTTTTTCTAAACCTCATTCTGAAAACTCAGCTCTCTGCAACGATCCTTGTGGACCAAAGTCTACAACCTCTGCCCTCTCTGACAGTCCTTCAGCACCTCAGTCACCAACCTCCGCTCTCTGTAAGATCCATATGCCATCCAGTCTCCAAACGCTGCTCTATGTTACAGGCCTTCTGCTTCCACGTCTCCAAGCTCTTCTCTGTGTAACAGGTTTTCTGCACCTCAGTCTCCAACCTCTTCTCTCTGCAACGATCTTTCTGCACCCCATTCTCCAACCTCTGCTCTCTGCAACAGTCCTATTGCACCACAGTCTAAAACCTCTGCTCTCTGCAAAAGTACGGATGTACCACAGTCTCCAACCTCTATTCTCTGTAACGGTCCTTCTGCAACCCAGTCTCCAAACTCTGCTTTCTGTATCCCTCGATCTGCACACCAGGCTTCAACCTCTGCTCTCTGTAACTGTTCTTCCCCGCAGTCTCCAAACTCTGCAACAGTCCTTCTGCACCCCAGTCTGGAAACACTATACTCTGCACAGTCCCTCTGCACCCAGTGTCCAACCTCTGCTCTCTTCAACAGTCCTTCTGCACCTCAGTCTCCAAACACTGCTCTCTGTAACAGTTTTTCTGCACCTCAGTCTTCAACAACTGCTCTCTGCAACAGGCCTTCTGCTCCCCAGTCTCCAAACTCTACACTAAGTATCAGTCCTTTTGCACCCCAGTCTCCAAACACTGGTCCCTGTAACAGTTTTTCTGCACCTCAGTCTTAAACAACTGCTCTCTGCAACAGTCCTTCTGCACCCCAGTCTCCAACCTCTGTTCTTTAGAACACTCCTTCTATACCCCAGTCACCATAATCTACTCTCACCTTGATCCTTCTGCACCCCAGTCTCCAATGTATGCTCTCTGCAACAATCCTTCTGCACCCCAGTCTTGAAACTTTCCTCTCTGTAAGATTTACCTACACCCCAGTTTCCAAACTCTGCTCTCTGTAACATTCTTTCTGTACCCCAGTCTCCAACGTCTGCCCTCTACAATGGTCCCTCTGCACCCCAGTCTCCAACCTTGTTCTCCACAAGAGTTCTTTTGTACCGCAGTCTTCAACCTCTGTTCTCTGTAAAGGTCCTTCTGCACCTCAGTCTCCAACCTCTGCTTTCTGTATCAGTCTTTCTGCACCTCACTCTTCAACCTCTGCTCTCTGCAACAGTTTTTCTGCACACCAGTCTTAAACCTCTGCTCTCTGCAACAGTCTTTCTGAACCCCAGTCTCCAACATCTGCTCTCTACAACAGTCTTTCTCCACCCCAGTCTCCATCATCTGCTCTCTGTAACAGTCCTTCTGTACTGTAGTTTCCAAACTCTTCTCTCTGTTACTGTTCTTCTTCACCCCACTCTCCAACCTCTGCTTTCTCTATCAGTCCTTCTGCACTCAGGTATCCAACCTCTGCTCTCTGAAATAGTCCTTCTGCACCTCAGTGTCCAACGTCTACTCTCTGCACCAGTCCTTCGGCACCCGAGTCTCCAAACTCTGCTCTCTGTGACAGTCCTTCTGTACTACAGTCTCCAACTTCTTCTCTCTGTAATGGTCCTTCAGGACCCCAGTCTCCAAGCTCTGCTTTCTGTATCAGTCCTTCTGCACCCTGGTCTATAAACTCTGCTTTCTGTAACAGTCCTTCTGCAACTCAGACTACAATTTCTGCTCTCTGCAACAGTTCTTCTGCGCCCTAATCTCCAAACTCTGCTCTCTGCAACAGCCCTTCTGAACCTCAGTGTCCAAACTCTGCTCTCTTTAAGATCCTTCTGAAACCCAGTCTCCAACCTCTACTTTCTCCAATGGTCCTTCTGCACCCCAGTCTCTAACCTCTGTTCTCTACAACAGTTATTCTGCACCCCAGTCTCCAACCTCTGCTCTCTGTAACAGTCCTTATGTAACCCAGTCTCCAACCTCTGTTCTCTGTAAGGGTCCTTCTGCACCCCAGTCTCCAACCACTGCTTTCTGTATCAGTCCTTTTGCACCACATTCTCCAAACTCTACTCTCTGTAACAGTCCTTCTGCACCTCAGTCTGCAAACTCTGCTCTGTGCAATAGTCCTTCTGTATCCCATTCTCTAACCTCTGCTCTCTGGAACATTCCTTCTGCACCACAGTCACCAACCTCTGCTTTCTGTATCAGTCCTTCTGCACCCCAGTCACCAACCTCTGCTCTCTGTAACAGGCCTTCTTCACCTCAGTCTCCAACCTCTACTTTCCTCAGCAGTCCTTCTCCACTCTTGTCTCAAACCTCTGCTCTCAGTAACAGTCCTTCTACACCTGAGTCTGAAAACTCTACTCTCTGGAACGATCCTTCTGCATCTCAGTCTCAAACCTCTTCTCTGTATAACAGTCCTTATGTACCTCAGTTTCAAACATTTTGTCTCTGTAAGATCCTTTTACAACCCACTCTTTAAACTCTGCTCTCTGTAACTATCCTTCTGCACCCCAGTCTCCAAGCACTGCTCTCTCTAACAGGCATTCCGCACCCCAATCTCCAACCTATGCTGTCTATAACAGGCCATTTGACCCCAGTCTCCAAACTCTTCTCTATTCAACTATCTTTCTGCACCCCAGTCTCTAACTTCTGCTCTCTGCACCAGTCCTCCTGCACCCCAGTCTCAAACCTATGCTGTCTGTAAGATCCTTCTGCACACCTGTGTCCAACCACGGCTCTCTGCAAAAGTACTTCTGTAAAGCAGTCTGGAAACTCTGCTCTCTGTAAGGGTCCTTCTGCATTTCAATCTCGAATCTTTGCTCTCTGCAACACTCCTTCTGCAACCCAGTCTCCAAAATTTGCTCTGAGCAACATATTTTCTGCACATGAGTCTCCAACCTGTGCTCTCTATAAAAGTCCTACTGCACCCCAGTCTTCAACCTGTTCTTTCTGTAAAAGTCCTTCTGCACCACAGTCTCCAATCTCTGCTCTCTATAACAATATTTCTGCACCCCAGTCTCCAAAATCTGCTCTCTGCAACAATCCTTCTGCACCCCAGTCTCCAAAGTCTGCTCTCTGTAACAGTCCTTCTGCACCCCAGTCTCCAACCTCTGGTCTCTGCAACAGTCCTTCAGCACCCAAGTCTCCAACATCTGCTCTCTCAGCAGTCTTTCTACACCCCAGTCTACAACTTCTGCTCTCTGCAACAGTCCTTCTACCCCCCAGTCTCGATACTCTGCTCGCCGCAACGATCCTTCTGCACCCCAATCTCCAACCTCTGTTCTTTTTAACAGTTTTTCTGCACCCCAATCTCCAACCTCTGCTCTCTGTAAGGGTCCTTATGCACCCCAGTATCCAACCTCTGCTTTCTGTAAAAGTCGTTTTCCACCACAGTCTCGAAAATCTGCCCGCTGTAACAGTCCTTCTGCAACTCAGTCTGCAAAGTCTGCTCTCTGCAACAGTCCTTCTGCACCTCAGTCTCCAACCTCTGCTCTCTGTAAGGGTCCATCAGCACCCGAGTCTTCAACCTCTGCTTTCTGTATCAGTCCTTCTGCACCCCAGTCTCCAACCTCTGCTCTCTGTAACAATACTTCTGCACCTCGGACTCCAATGTCTGCTCTCTGCAACGTTCCTTCTGCACTTCAGTCTCCAACCTCTTCTCTCTGTAACAGTGCTTCTGAACCTCAGTCTCCAACTTTTGCTCTCCTTAATATCTTTCTGCAACCCAGTATTCAAACCCTGCTCTCTTTACCAATCTTTCTGCACCCCAGTCTCCAAATTCTGCTGTCTGTAACAGGCCTTCTGCACCCCAGTCTCCGAACTGTGCTTTCTGTATCAGTCCTTCTACACCCCAGTCTCCAAACTCTGGTCTCTGAAACGATCCTTCTGCACCCCAGTCTTCAACCTCTGTTCTCTACAACACTTCTTCTGCACCCCAGTCTCCAAACTCTGCTGTCTGTAACAGTCCTTCTCCACCACAGTCTGCAAACGCTGCACTCTGCAATTATCCTACTGCTTACAGTCTCCAACCTCTGCTCTCTGCAACAGTCCTTCTGCACCCCAGTCTCCAACATATGCTCTCTACAACAGTCCTTCTCCACCCCAGTCTCGAACCTATGCTCTCTGTAACAGTACTTTTGTACTGCAGTTTCAAAACTCTTCTCTCTGTAACGGTCCTTCTGCACCCCACTCTCCAACCTCTGCTTTCTCTATCAGTCCTTCTGCACTCTATCTCCAACCTGTACTCTGTCTCTGTCCTTCTGCATTTTCGTCTCCAACGTCTGCTAGCTGCAACAGTCTTTTGGAACACCAAACTTCAACCTCTGCTCTCTGCAACAGTCCTACACCCAAGTCTCCAACCTCTGAACTCTGCAACAGTCCTTATGCACCTCAGTCTCCAACCTCTTCTCTTTGCAAAGGTTTTTCTGCACCTCAGTCTTCAACATCTACTCTCTGTAACAGTCCTTCTGCACCCCATTCTCCAAACTCTGCTCTCTGCTTAAGTCCTATTGCACCCCAGTCTCCAACCTATGCTCTCTGTAAGATCCTTCTGCACACCTGTCTCAAAACTCTGCTCTCTTTAACAGTTTTTCTGTACAGCAGTCTCTAACCTCTATTCTCTGTAACAGTCTTTCTGCACCCCAGTCTCCAAACACTGCACTCTGCACAGTCCTTCTGCACGAAGTCTCCAACCTCTCCTCTCTGCGACAGTCCTTCTGCACCTTAGTCTCTAAACACTGATCTCTGTAACAGTTTTTCTACACCTCAGTCTTTAACAACTGCTCTCTGCAACAGTCCTTCTTCACCCCAGTCTCCAAACTTTGCTCTCTAGAACAGTCCTTCTATACACCAGTCTCCATAATCTACTCTCTGCAACGATCCTTCTGCACCCCAGTCTCCAAAGTCTGCTCTCTGCAACAATCCTTCTGCACCCCAGTCTCAAAAATTTCCTCTCTGTAAGATCGTTCTGGTCCCCAGTCACCAAACTCAGCTCTCAGTATTAGTCCTTCTGCACCCCAGTCTCCAAACACTGCTCTCTGTAGCAGTTTTTTTGCACCTCAGTCTCCATAATCTACTCTCTGCAATGATTCTTCTGCACCCCAGTCTCCAACGTCTGCTCTCTGCAACAATCGTTCTGCACCCAAGTCTCCAAGTCTCTTTATGATTCTTCTGCACCCCAGTTTCCACACTCTACTATCTGTAACATTTTTTTCTGCACCGCAGACTTCAACGTCTGCCCTCTGCAATAGTCCCTATGCACCCCAGTCTCCAACCTTGTTCTCTTCAACAGTTCTTCTGTACCGCAGTCTCTAACCTCTGCTCAGTGTAATGGTCGTTCTGCACCCCAGTCTCCAAAATCTGCTTTCTGTATCAGTCCTTCTGCACCACAGTCTCCAATCTCTGTTCTCTGCAACAGTCTTCTGCACCACAGTCTCCAACATCTGCTCTGTGTAACAGTCCTTCTGTACTGCAGTCTCCAAACTCTGCTCTCTGTAACGGACTTTCCGCACCCCAGTTTACAAACTGCTCTCTGTAACATTCCTTCTCCAACCCAGTCTCAAACCTCTGCTTCCTGCAACAGTCTTTCTGCATCCCATTCTCCGAACTCTGCTCCCAGTAGCAGCCCTTATGCACCTCAGTCTTCAACCTTTGCTCTCTGCAACAGTCCTTCTACACCCCAGTTCCCAACCTCTACTCTCTGGAAAGATTCTTCTGCATCCCAGTCCCCAACGTCTGCTCTCTGCAAAAGTCCTTCTGCACCCGAGTCTCCAACCTCTGCTCTCTGGAAGATCCTTCTGTAACCTCATCTCCGAACTCTGCTCTCTGTAACAGTCCTTCTGTACCGCAGTCTCCAAACTCTGCTCCCTGTAACGGTTTTAATGCACCCCAGTCTCCAAAGACTGCTTTCTGTATCAGTCCTTCTGCACAACAGTCTCCAACGTCTGCTCTCTGCTACAGTCCTACTGAACCCCAGTCTTCATCATCTAATCTCTGCAACAGTCCTTCTGCACCCCAATCTCCAACCTCTACTCTCTGTAACAGTCCTTCTGTACTGCAGACTCCAACCTCTTCTCTCTGTAATGGTCTTCCTGTACCCCAGTCTTCAAACTCTGCTTTCGGTATCATTACTTCTGCACCCCTATCTCAATCCTCTGCTCTCTGTATCAGTCCTTCTGCACCTCAGTCTCTAACTTCTTCTCTCTGCAATATTCCTTCTGCACCCAAATCTCCAACTTCTGCTCTATGCAACAGTCCTTCTGCACCTCAATATCCAAACTCTGTTCTCCGTAACAATCCTTCTGCACCCCAGTCTCCAAATTCTGCTCTCTGCAAATGTCCTTCTTCACCCCACTCTCCAATCTCTGCTCACTGTAATATGCTTCTTTACCCCAGTGTCCAAACTCTACTCTCAGTAACAGTTCTTCCGCTCCCCAGTCTCCAATCTCTGCTCTTTGTGAAAGTCTTTTTGCACCCCAGTCTCCAATCTCAGCTCTCTGCAACAATCCTTCTGCACCCCAGTCTCCTACATCTGCTTTCTGCAACAGTCCTTCTGCATTTCAGTCTCCAACCTCTGCTCTATGTAAGATCCTTCTGCACCCCAGTCTCCAATCTCTGCTATCTTCAACGGACCTTGTGCACCTCAGTCGCAAACCTCTGTTCTCTGCAACAGTCTTTCTACACCCCAGTCTCCAACCTCTGCTCTCTATAACAGTCTTTCTGCACCTCAGTCTCCAACCTCTGCTCTCTGCAACAATCCTTCTGCACCCCAGTCTCCTACGTCTGCTCTGTACAACAGTCCTTCTGCACCCCAATCTCCAACCTCTGCTCTCTGTAACAGTTCTTCTGCACCGAAGTCCCCAAACTCTGCTCTCTGTAATGGTCCTTCTGAACCCCAGTCTCTAAACCCTGCTTTCTGTATCAGTCCTTCTGCACCTCAGTCTCCAACCTATGCTCTCTGTAACACTCCTTCTGCACCTCAGTCTTCAAACTCTTCTTTCTGCAGTTGTCCATCTGCACCTAAAATCAACCTCTACTCTCTGCAACAATCCTTATGCATCTCAGTATCCAACCTCTACTCTCTGGAGGATACTTTTGCAAACCAATATCTAAAATCTGCTCTCTGTAACAGTCCTTCTGCACCCCTTCTCCAAACTCAGCTCTCTGTAACAGGCTTTTTGCACCCCAGTCTCCAACATCTCCTATCTGGAACAGTCCTTCTGCACAAAAATCTCCAACCTCTGCTCTCTGCAACAGTCCTTCTGCACCCCAGTCTCCAAACTCTGCTCTCTGCTTTAGTCCTTCTGCACCTCAACTGAAAATTCTCCTCTCTTCCACAGTCCTTCAGGACCTAAGTCTCCAAATTCTGCTCTCTGCAACAGTCCTTCTGAAACCCAGTCTCCAACCACTTCTGTCTGCAACAATAATTCTTCACTCCAGTCTCTAACATCTGCTTTCTGTATAAGTCCTGCACCAAAGTTTCCAAAATCTGCTCTCTGTAACAGTCTTTCTGCACCTCAGTCTCCAACCTCTGCTCTTTGTAACAGTCCTTCTGCATACGAGTCTTCAATCTCTGCTCTCTGAAACAATCCTTCTTCACCCCAGTGTCTAAACACTGCTCTCTGCAACAGTCCTTCTGCACCCCAGTCTCCATCTCTGCTCTCTGCAACATTGCTTCTACACCCCAGTCTCAAAGCTCTGCTCCCTGTAAGATACTTCTGCACACCTATATTCAACCTCTGATCTCTGTATTGGTATTTCTTCATCCCCGTCTCCACACACTGCTTTCTGTATCAGTCCTTCTGCACCACAGGCTTCAACCTCTGCTCTCTGCAACAGTCTTTCTGCACGCCAGTTTAAAACTCTGCACTCTGCAACATTCCTTCTGTACCTCAGTCTCCAACCTCTGCTCTCTGTATCAGTCCTTCTGCACCCAAGTCTCCAAACTCTACTCTCTGTAACATTTCTTCTGCAACTCAGTCTCCAACTTATGCTCTCTGTAACAATCCTTCTGCACATCAGTCTCTAACCTCTTCTCTCAGCAACAGTCCTTATGCACCCTTGTCTCCAAATGCTTTTCTCTGCAACAGTCTTTCTGCACCACAGTCTAAAACATCTGCTCTCTGTTACAGTCCTTTTGTACTGCAGTCTCCAAACTCTTCTCTCTATAACAGGCCTGCTGCACCCAAGTCTCCAAATGCTGCTCTTTTTAACAGTCCTTCTGCACCCCAGTCTCCAACCTCTGCTCTCTGCAACACTCTTTTTGCAACAAGTTTCCATACTTCGCTCGCTGTATGATGCTTCTGCACCCCATTCTCCCAACTCTGCTCTCTGTATCAGTCCTTCTGCACCCCAGTCTCCAATCTTTGCTCTCTGCAACAGTGCTTCTTCACCTCAGTCTCCAAACTCTGCTCCTTGTATGATGCTTCTGCACCCCAGACTACAACCTCTGCTGTCGGAAACAGTCCATCTACACCTTAGTCTTCATAATCTGCTATACAACAGTCCTTTTGCACACCAGTCTCCAACCTATGCTCTCTGTAATATAATTCTGCACACCTGTCTCCAACCTCTTCTTTATGCAACAGTCCTTCTGCACCCCAGTCTCCAAAGTCTGCTCTCTGCAACAGTCCTTCTACAACCCAGTCTACAAACTCTGCTCTCTGAAACAGTCCTTCTACAACCCAGTCTCCATACTCTGCTCACCCCAAAAATCCTTCTGCACCCCAGTCTCCAACCCATGCTCTCAGTAACAGTCCTTCTGTACCGTAGTCTCCAAACTCTTTTCCCTGTAAGTGTCCTTATATACTCCAGTATCCAACCTCTGCTTTCTGTATCAGTCGTTTTGAACCACAGTCTCCAAACTCTGCCCTCTGTATCAGTCCTTCTGCAACTCAGTCTGCAACCTCTGCATTCTCAAACAGTCCTCTTGAACACCATTCTCCATCCTCTGCTCTCTGCAACAGTTCTTTTGCACACAAGTCTCCAACATCTGCTCTCTAAACAGTTCTTCTCCACCCCAGTCTGCAACCTCTGCTCTTTTTAACAGTCCTTCTGTACTGCAGTCTCCAACCACTGCTTTCTGTAAGGGTCCTTCTGCACACGAGTCTCCAAGCTCTGCTTTCTGAATCAGTCCTTCTGCACCCGAGTCTCCAACCTTTGTTCTGTGTAACTGTTCTTCTGCACCTTAGTAATAAACCTCTGCTCTCTGCTACAGTCTTTCTTCACCCCAATCTCCAACCTCTACTCTCTGCAACAGTCCTTCTACACCCAAGTCTAAAACATCTGCTCTTTTCAACAGTCCTTCTGCACCCCAGTCTCCAAACTCTGCTATCTGTAACAGTTTTTCTGCACCTCACTCTCCTATCTCTACTCTCTCTAACAGTGTTTCTGCACCCCAGTCTCCAACCTCTGCTCTCTGTAACAGTCCTTCTGCACACGAGTATCAAATCTCTGCTCTCTTCAATGATCCTTCTTCACCCCAGTGTCCAAACTCTGGTCTCTGTAACAGTCCTTCTGCACCACAGTCTTAAACTTCTGCTCTCTGCAACAGTCCTTCTGCACCCCAGTCTCCAACCTCTGCTCTCTGCAACATTCCTTCTACACCACAGTCTCAAAACTCTGCTCCCTGTAAGATCCTTCTGCACACCTGTATCCAACCTCTTATCTCTGTAACGGTCCTTCTTCATCCCCGTCTCCAAACTCTGTATCAGCCCTTCTGCAACACAGGCTTCAACCTCTGCTCTCTTTAACAGTCCTTCTGCACCCCAGTCTCCAAACTCTGCTCTCTGCAACAGTCTTTCTGTACCAAGTTTCCATAGGTCGCTCGCTGTATGTTGCTTTTGCATCCCAGTCTCCAAATTCTGCCCTCTGTGTCAGTCCTTCTGCACCACAGTCTCCAATCTCTGCTTTCTGCAACAGTGCTTCATCACCTCAGTCTCCAAACTCTGCTCTTTGCATGATGCTTCTGCACCCCAGTCTACAACCTCTGCTCTCAGAAACAGTCCATCTACACCTTAGTCTCCATAATCTGCTATGCAACAGTCCTTCTGCACCCACGTCTCCAAATTATGCTCTCTGTAAGATAATTCTTCACACCTGTCTCCAACCTCTGCTCTCTGTAACAGTCCTTCTGTAATGCAGTCTCCAACCTCTGCTTTATGCAACAGTCCTTCTGCACCCCAGTCTACAACGTCTGCTCTCTGCAACAGTCCTTCTACACCCATCTCCAACCTCTGCTCTCTGCAACAGTCCTTCTACACACCAGTCTCCATACTGTGCTCACCCCAATGATCCTTCTGCACCCCAGTCTCGAACTCATGCTCTCTGTAACAGTCCTTCTGTATCGCAGCCTCCAAACTCTTTTCTCCGTAAGTGTCTTTATGTACTCCAGTATCCAAACTCTGCTTTCTGTGTCAGTCGTTTTGAACCACAGTCTCCAAACTATGCCCTCTGTATCAGTCTTTCTGCAAGTCAGTCTGCAACTCAGTCTGCAACCTCTTGAAACCAGGCTCCATCCTTTGCTCTCTGCAACAGTCCTTTGGCACACCAGTCTCCAACATCTGCTCTCTGCAACAGTTCTTCTCAACCTCATTCTCCAACATTTGCTCTTTTTAACAGTCCTTCTGTACTGCAGTCTCCAACCACTGCTCTCTGTAAGGGTCCTTCTGCACATGAGTCTCCAAGCTCTGCTTTCTGTCTTAGTCCTTCTGCACCCGAGTCTCCAACCTTTGTTCTGTGTATCTGTCCTTCTGCACCTTGGTCTCCAACCTCTGCTCTCTGCTACAGTCCTTCTTCACCCCAATCTGCAACCTCTACTCTCTGCAACAGTCCTTCTACACCCCAGTCTAAAACCTCTGCTCTCTGCAACAGTCCTTCTGCACCTTAGTCTCCAACCTCTGCTCTCTTTATCAATCATTCTGCACCTCAGTCTCCAAGCTCTGCTCTCTGCAACGGTCCTTCTGCACCTAGGTCTCCAAACTCTACTCTCTGCAACAGTGCATCTGCACCTCAGTCTCCAAACTCTAATCTCTGTAAGATCCTTCTGCACCCAGTCTCCAAACTCTGCTCTCTGTAACAGTACTTCTGCACACCAGTCTCCAAACTCTGCTCTCTGTAACAGGCCTTCTGCACCCCAGTCTCCAACCTCTGCTGTCTTTGTCAGTCCTTCTGCACCCCAGTCTCTAACCTATGCTCTCTGCAACGATCCTTCTGCACCCTTTCTCCAACCTGTGCTCGCTGCAACAGTCCTTGTTCACCAAGTTTCCAACATCTTCTCTCTGCAAAAGTTTTTCTGTACCTCAGTCTGAAAACTCTGCTCTCTGCAACAATTCTTCTGCACCCCAGTCTTCAAACTCTACTCGCTGTAACAGTCCTTCTGTACATCAGTCTCCAACCTCTTCTTTCTGTGAGACCCTTCTGAAACCCAGTCTGCAAACTATGCTCACTGAAACAGTCTTTCTGCACCCCAGTCTCCAAACTCTGCTCTCTGTAACAATAATTCTGCACCTCAGTCTCCAACCTCTGCTCTCTGCAAAGGTGCTTCTGCACCCCAGTGTCCAACCTCTGTTCTCTGCAACACTCCTTCTGCACCCCATTCTCCAACCTCTGCACTCTGTAGCAGTCCTTCATTACTGGAGTCTCCAAAGTCTTCTCTCTTTATCAGTCCTTCTGCACCCCAGTCTCCAACATCTGCTTTCTCAATAAGTCCTTCTGAACACACTCTCCAAACTCTACTCTATTTAACAGTCTTTGTGCACCTCAGTCTCTAACCTCTGCTTTCTGTAACAGTCCTCCTGCACCCCAGTCTCCTACCTGTGCTCTCTGTAAAAGTCCTTCTGCACATCAGTCCAACCTCTTCTCTCAGCAACGGTCCTTATGCACCCAAGTCTCCAACTTCTCTTCCCTGCAACTGTCCTTCTGCACCCCAGTCTCCAATCTCTGCTCTCTGTCAGAGGCCTTCTGCACTCCAGTCTTCAACCTCTTCTCTCTGTAACAGGCTTTCTGCACCCAAGTCTCCAAACTCTGCTCTCTTTAACAGTCCTTCTGCACCCCAGTCTCCAACCTCTGCTCTTTACAACAGTCTTTCTGCACCTCAGTCTCCATACATCGCTCGCTGTAAGATGCTTCTCCACACCAGTCTCCGAACTTTGCCCTCTGTATCAGTCTTTCTGCACCCCAGTCTCCAATCTATGCTCTCTGCAACAGTCCTTCTGCACCTCAGTCTACAAACTCTGCTCTCTGTATGATGCTTCTGCACCCCAGTCTACAACCTCTGATTTCTGTAACAGTCCTTCTACACCCTTGTCTCCATGATCTGCTCTTCAACAGCCCTTCTGCACCCCAGTCTACAACCTATGCTCTCTGTAAGATAATTTTGCACACCTGTCTCTAACCTCTGCTCTCTGTAACAGTCCTTCTGTACTGCAATCTCCAACCTTTGCTCTCTATAACGGTCCTTACGCACAGTAGTCTCCAAACTCTGCGTTATGTATCAGTCATCCTGCACCCCAGTCTCTGATCTCTGCTCTCTGTAATAGTCCTTCTGCACCTCAAACTCCAACCTCTGTTCTCTGCAAAAGTCCTTCTGAGCCCCAATCTCCAACCTGTTCTCTTTGCAACAGTTGTTCTGCACCTCAGTGTGCAAACTCTGCTCTCTGTAAGATCCTTCTGAAACCCAGTCTTCAACCTCTGCTTTCTGAAATGGTCCTTCTGCACTGAAGTCTCCAAACTCTGATCTATACAACAGTTATTCTGCACCCAAGTCTAAAACCTCTGCTCTCTGTAACAGTCTTTCTGTACCGCAGTCTAAAAACTCTGCTCTCTGTAACAGTCTTTCTGCACCGCAGTCTCCAACCTCTGTTCTCTTTAAGGGTCCTTCTGCACCACATTCTCCAAACTCTGCTTTATGTATCAGTCCTTCTGCACCACATTCTTGAAACTCTGCTGTCTGTATCAGTCCTTCTGCACGTCAGTCTGCAACCTCTGCTGTCTGCAATAGTCCATATGCACCCCAGTCTCCAAATACTGCTCTGTGCAACATTCCTCCTGCACCCCAGTCTCCAACATCTGTTCTCTCCAACAATCTTTCTCCAACCCAGTCTCCATCCTCTGATCTCTGCAACAGTCCTTCTGCACACCAGTCTCCAACCTCTGCTCTGTGGAACAGTCCTTCTACACCCTAGTCTCCATAATCTGCTCTGCAAGAGTCCTTCTGCACCCCAGTCTCCAATCTATGCTCTCTGTAACAGTCCTGCACCCCGCTTTAAAACCTCTGCTCTCTGTAACCATCCCTCTGCACCCCAGTCTCCAATCTCTTCTCGCTGCAACAGTCCTTGTGCACCCCAATTTCCAACATCTGCTCTCTGCAACAGTTCTTCTGTACCTCAGTCTGAAAACTCTGCTCTCTGCAATTATCCTTCTGCACCCGAGTCTCCGACCTCTGCTCTCTCTAACAGTCCTTCTGTACCTCAGTCTCCAACTTCTGCTCTGTATCAGTCCTACCCCCCTGTCTCCCACATCTGCTCTCTGTAACTGTCCTACTTCACCAAAGTCTTAAACCTCTGCTCTGTGTAAGACTCCTTCTGCATCTCAGTCTGGAAACTCTGCTGACTGAAACGATCCTTCTTTACCCCAGTCTCCAACCTCTGTTCTCTGCAACGATGCTTCTGAAACAGTCTCTGTAACAGTCTTTCTGCACCTCAGTCTCCAACATCTGCTCTCTGGAAAATCCTTCTGCAACAAAGTCTCCAAACTCTGCCATCAGTAACAGTCCTTCTGGAGCCCTTCTCCAAACTCTGCTCTTTATAACAGGCCTTCTGAACCCCAGTATCCAACCTCTCCTCTCTTTAACAGTCCTGCTGCACCTCGGTCTACAAACTCTGCTCTCTGTAAGATCCTTCTGCAAAATTGTCTAAAAACTCTGCTCTCTGTAACAGTCTTTCTGCACCTCAGTCTCCAACCTCTGTTCTTTGCCACACTCCTTCTGCACCCCAGTTGCCAACCTCTGCTCTCTGTAACAGTCATTCTGTACCGCATTCTCTCTGTTCTTTGTAAGAGTCCTTCTGCACACCAGTCTCCACCTCTGCTTTCTGTATCAGTCCTTCTGCTCCCCAGTCTAAATACTCTGCTCTCTGTAGCAGTCCTTCTGCACCTCATATCCAACTCTGCTCTCTGCAACAGTCCTCATATCCAACTCTACTCTCTGCAACAGTCTCCAACCGCTGCTGTCTGCAACATTCCTTCTGCACCCCAGTCTGCAACGTGTTCTCTGTGTAACAGTCCTTCTGCAGCCAAGTCTCCACCTCTGCTCTCTGCAACGATCTTTCTGTACCTCAGTCTTAAACCTCTGCTCTCTGCAACAATCCTTCTGTACCCCAGTCTCCATCTGCTTTCTCTTTAACAGTCCTTCTCCACCTCAGTCTTCAAACTCTGCTCTCTACAAGAGTCCTTCTGCACCCCAGTCTCCAACATCTGCTCTCTAAACAATCCTTCTGCACTCCAGTATCCAACATCTACTCTCTGCAAAGATCTTTCTGTACCTCAGTCTCCAACCTCTGCTCTCTGAAAAATCCTTCTGCGCTCCAGTTTCCAAAATCTGCTCTCTGTAATATTCCTTCTCCACGCCAGTCTTCAACCTCTGCTTTCTGCAACGGACCTGCTGCACCCCATTCTCAAACCTCTGTACTCTGAAACAGTCCTTCTGCTTCCCAGTCTCCAAACTCTGCTCTTTATAACAGTCTTTCTGCACCCCAGTCTCCAACCTCTGCTCTCTGAAAAATCCTCCTGCACTCCAGTTTCCAAAATCTGCTCTCTGTAATATTCCTTCTCCACTCCAATCTTCAACCTCTGCTTTCTGCAACGGTCCTGCTGCACCACATTCTCAAACCTCTGTACTCTGCAACAGTCCTTCTGCTTCCCAGTCTCCAAACTCTGCTCTTTATAACAGTCTTTCTGCACCTCAGTCTCCAACTTCGCTTGCTGTAAGATGCTTCTGCACCCCAGTCTCCCAACTCTACCCTCTGTATAAGTCCTTCTGGACCCCAGTCTTAAATCTCTGCTCTCTGCAACAGTCCTTATTCACCTCAGTCTCCAAACTCTGCTTTTTGTATGATGCTTTTGCACCCCAGTCTACTACCTCTGCTCTCTGTAATAGTCCTTCTACACCCTAGACTCCATACTCTGCTCTACAACAGTCCTTCTGCACCCCAGTCTCCAATCTCTGCTCTCTGAAACAGTCCTAATGCGCCTGTCTCCAAATTCTGCTCTCTGTAAAAGGCCTTCTGCACACCAGTCTTCAACCTCTGCTCTCTGCAACAATCCCTCTGCACCCCAGTCTCCAACCACTGCTCGCTGCAACAGTCCTTGTGCACCCCAATCTTCAACATCTGCTCTCTTCAACAGTTCTTCTGTACCTCAGTCTGAAAACTTGCTCTCTGCAATAATCCTTCTGCACCCGAGCCTCCAACATCTGCTCTCTGAAACAGTCCTTCTGTATCTCAGTCTCCAACTTCTGCTCTGTATCAGTCCTGCACCCCTGTCTCCCACATCTTCTCTCTGTAACTGTCCTTCTTCACCTCATTCTTCAACCTCTGCTCTGTGTAACAGTTATTCTGCATCTCACTCTGAAAACTCTGCTGACAGCAACGATCCTTCTTCACCCCAGTCTCCAACCTCTGTTTTCTGCAACGATCCTTCTGAAACTCAATCTCCAACCTATGGTCTCTGAAAGATCTTTCTACACCCCAGTTTCCAAAATCTGCTCTCTGTAATATTACTTCTCCACGCCAGTCTCCAACATCTGCTTTCTGCAACGGTCCTGTTGCACCCCAGTCTCCTACCTCTGTAATCCACAACAGTCCTTCTGCTCCCAGTCTCCAAACACTGCTCTCTGTAATAGTTTTTCTGTACCAGAGTCTCCAAACTCTGCTCTCTGTAAAATTCCTTTTGCACGCCACTCTCCATCCTTTGCTTTCATTATCCGTCCATATGAACCTCAGTCTCCAAACTCTTCTCTCTGCAAAAGTCTTTCTGTACCCCATTCTCCAACTTCTGCTCTCTGCAACAGTCCTTCTGAACAACAGTCTCCAACATCTGCTCTCTGAAAAAGTCCTTGTGTACCCTAGTCTCCAACCTCAGCTCTCTGCAACAGTCCTTCTGTACTGAAGTCTCCAACATCTGCTCTCTGCAACAGTCCTTCTGCACCTCAGTCAGTCTCAAACCTCGGCTCTCTTTAAGATCTTTTTAAACCCAGTATAAAAAAACTCTGCTCTCTGCAAAAGTTCTTCTGCACCCCAGTCTCAGAACTCTGCTCTCTGTAACAGGCCTTCTGAACCCCAGTCTCCAACCTCTGCTCTCTGTAGCAGTTGTTCTGCACCACAGTCTCCGACTTCTGCTCTCTGTAACCATCTTTCTGCACCCCAGTCACCAAAATCTGCTCTCTGCAAAAGTCCTTCTTAACCTCAGTCTGAAAATTTTGCTATCTGCAACAATCCTTCTGCGCCCCAGACTCAAACCTTTGCTCTCTGTAACAGTCCTTCTGCACCTCAGTCTCCAAACTCTGCTCTATGTAAGATCCTTCTGCAACACAGTCTCCAAAATTTGCTCCCTGTAACAATCCTTCTGCACCTCAGTCTCCAACCTCTGCTCTCTGTAAAAGTCCTTCTACACCACAGTCTCAAACCTCTTCTCTCTTCACGATCCTTCTGCACCCCAGTCTCAAAACACTGCTTTCTTTAACAGTCCTCCTTCACCTCAGTCTAAAATCTCTGCTCTCTGTAAGATCCTTCCGTCACCCAGTATCCTAACTCTGCTCTCTATAACAATCCTTCTGCACCCCAGTCTTTAAACTCTGCTCTCTTTAACAGGCCCTCTGCACCTTAGTCTCCAAACTCTGCTCTCTGTAACAGGCCTTCAGCACCCCAGTCTCCAAACTCTTCTCTCTGCAATGATCATTCTACACCTCAGTCTCCAACATCTGCTCTTGGTTAGATACTTCTGCAACCCAGTCAAAAAACTCTACCCTCTGTATCAGTCCTTCTGCACCCCAGTCTCCAAACTCTGCTCTCTGTAACAGGCCTTCTGCACCCAGGCCTCCAATCTCTGCACTCTATAACAGTCCTGCTGCACCTAGGTCTACAATCTCTGCTCTCTGTAAGTTCTTTCTGCAACCTTGTCTAAAAACTCTGCTCTCTGTAACAGTTATTCTGCACCCCAGATTCCAAATTCTGCTGTCTGTAACAGGCCTTTTGCACCTCAATCTCCAACCTCTACTCTCTGTAACAGTCTTTTTGCACCTCAGTCTCCAAACTTTGCTCTCTTTAACATTCTTTCTGCACCGCAGTCTCCAACCGCTGCTCTCTACAACAGTTCTTCTGCACCCCAGTCTCTAAACTCTGCTCTCTGCAACAGTTCTTCTGCACCCCAGTCTCCAACATCTGCACTCTGAAACAGTTATTCTCCACCCCAATCTCCAACCTCTTATCTCTGTAATAGTCCTCCTGTATTGCAGTCTCTAAACTCTGCTCTCTGTAATGGTTTTTCTGCACCCCAGTCTCCAAACTCTGCTTTGTGTATCAGTCCTTCTGTAATTAAGAACAGACTAGGGAAGAAGAGCAAGAGAAAAAGACCATCATTAAACAGGGTTGAGAGGTGGGAGGCAAAGGGAGAGAGAAGGGAAATTGCATGGAAATGGAACAAGACCCTCAGGGTTATACAAAATTACATACAATAGGAAGTGAGGGGAAAGGGAAAAATAATACAAGGGGGAGGAATGAATTACAGTATGGGGGGTAGAGAGAGAAGAGGGGAGGGGAGGGGAGGGGAAGGGATGGGGGATAGTAGAGGATAGGAAAGGCAGCAGAATACAACAGACACTAGGATGGCAATATGTAAAGCAATGGAAGTGTAACTGATGTGATTCTGCAAGCTGTATAAGGGGTAAAATGGGAGTGCATAACCCACTTGAATCAAAATGTGAAATATGATATATCAAGAACTATGTAATGGAGCGGTAAGACAAGATAATACAAATGGAAGAAATGATTTACAGTAGAAGGGGTAGAGAGAGAAAAGGGGAAGGGAGAGGAGGGGAGTGGAGATAGTAAAGAATAGGACTGACAGCAGAATACATCAGACACTAGAAAGGCAATATGTCAATCAATGGAAGGGTAACTGATGTGACACAGCAATCTGTATACAGGGTAAAGTTGGGAGTTCATAACCCGCTTGAATCAAACTGTAAAATATGATGTATTAAGAACTGTGTAAGGTTTTGAACGACCAACAATAAAAAAAATTTAAAAAAATTCTGTTCTCTGCAACGATCCTTATGCATCTCAGTCTCCAACCTCTACTCTCTGTAACAGTCCTTCTGCACCTCAGTCTTCAATATCTGCTCTCTGTAAGATCCTTCTGCAAAGCAGTTTTCACCTCTGCCATATGTAAAAGTCATTCTGCAGCCATTCTCCAAACTCTGCTCTTCATAAAAGGCCTTCTGCACCCCAGTCTTCAACCTCTGCTCTCTATAACAGTCCTGCTGCGCCTCGGTCTTCAATCTCTGCTCTCTGTAAGATCCGTCTACAACCTTGTCTAACAACTCTTCTCTCTCTAACAGTTCTTCTGCACCCTCGTATAGAACCTCTGGTCTCTGTAACAGGCCTTTTGCATCACAATCTCCTACCTATAATCTTTGTAACAGTCTTTTTGCATCTCAGTCTCCAACGTCTGCTCTCTGAACTGATCCTTCTGCAGCCCAGTCTCTAACATCTGCTCTCTGCAACAGACCTTCTGCACCCCAGTCTCCTACGTCTCCTCTCTTTAACACTCTTTCTGCACACCAGTCTCTAACCTCTGTTCTCTGTAAGGTCCTTCTGCACCCCAGTTTCCAAACTCTGCTCTCTGTTTCATTCCTTCTCCAACCCAGTCTCCAACCTCTTCTTTTTTCAACGGTCCTGCTGCAACCCAGTCTCCAACCTCTGTTCTCTGCAACAGTCCTTCTACTCCCTAGTCTCAAACCTCTGCTCTCTGTAACAGTCCTTCTGCACCGTAGTCTCCAACCTCTGCTCTCTGTAACGGTATTTCTGCACCACAGTCTCAAACCTCTGCTTTCTATATCACTCCTTCTGCACCACGGTTTCCAACTTCTGCTCTCTGTAACAGTCCTTCTGCACCTCTTACTTCAACCTCTGAACTCATCAACCCTACTTTTGCACCCCATTCTCTAACCTCTGTTCCCTGTAACAGTCCTTCTGCACCCCATTACCTAACCTCTGTTCTCTGCAACAGTCCTCCTGAACCACAGTCTCCAACCTCTGTTCTCTGTTATGGTCCTTTTGCACCCCAGTCTCCAACCTCTGCTTTCTGTATCAGTCATTCTGCACCCCAGTCTCCAACCTCTTATCTCTGTAACAGTCCTTCTGCACCTCAGTCTCCAAATTCTGCTCTCTGCAACAGTCCTACTGCTCCCAAGTCTCTAACACCTGCTCCCTGCAACAGTCCTTCTTCACCCCAGTCTCCAACAACTGCTATCTGCTACAGTCCTTCTGCACCCCAGTCTCCAATCTCTGCTCTCTGTGAAAGTCCTTCTGCATTGCTGAATCGACCTCTGCTCTCTTCAATGGTTCTTCTGCACCTCAGTATCCAACCTCTACTCTCTGTAACGGTCCTTCTGCACCTCAGTCTCCAACCTCTGGTCTCTGTAAGATCCTTCCGCAACCCAGTCTCCAATGTCTGCCCTCTGTAACAGTCGTTCTGCATCCCCTCACCAAACTCTGCTCTCTGTAACAGGCATTCTTCAACGCAGTCTCCAAACTCTGTTCTCTGTAACAGTCCTTCTGCACCCCAGGAACCAAATTCTGTCCTCTGTAACAATCCTTCTGCACCTCAGTCTATGACATCTGTTCTCTGCTGCGGTCTTTCTGCACCCCATTCTACAACCTCTGTTGTCTGCAAGAGTCCTTCAGCACGTCATATCCAACCTTTACTCTCTGCAACAATCCTCTGCACCCCAGTCTCTAACTTCGGCTCTCTGCAACAGTTCTTCTGCACCCCAGTCTCCAACTTCTACTCTCTGAAGAATTCCTTCTCCACCCCAGTCTTCAACCTCTGATCTCTGTAACAGTCCTTTTGTACCGCAGTCTCTAAATTCTGTTCTTTGTAAGATTCTTCTGCACTCCAGTTTCCAAACTCTGCTCTCTGTAACATTTCTTCCCCACGTAAATATCTAACCTCTGCTCTCTGCAATGGTCCTTCTGCACCCCAGTCTCCAACCTCTGCTTTCTGTATCAGTCCATCAGCACCACAGTCTCCAAACTCCGCTCTCTATTACACTTCTTTTGCACCTCAGTCTCCAAACACTGCTTTCTGCAAAAGTCCTTCTGTATCGCATTCTCCAACCTGTGCTCTCTCAAAAAGTCCTACTGTACCCTAGTCTCCAACCTCTGTTCTCTGTAAAAGTCCTTCTGTACTGCAGTCTCCATCCTCTGCTCTCGTTAAGATTCATTCTGGACCCATGTCTCCAACCTCTGCTTTCTGTATCAGTCTTTCTGCACCACAGTCCCCAAACTCTTCTCTTTGTAACAGTCCTTCTACATCTCAGTCTCAAACATCTTCACTCTGTAACAGTCCTTCTCTACCCCAGTCTCCAAACTCTGCTCTCTGCAACAGTTCTTCTACACCAAAGTCTTCAACCTCTGTTCTGTGTAACAGTCCTTCTGCAACCCAGTGTCAAAACTCTGCCCTATGCAACAGTCCTTCTGCATCCCAGTCTTCAACATCTGCTCTCTGCAACCGTCCTTCTGCACACCAGTCTCCAAACTCTGCTTTCTGTAGTAGCCCTTCTGCACACAGTCTCCAACCTCTGTTCTCTGTAACAGGCCTTCTGCAACCCAGACTCCAAACTCTGCTCTCTGTATCAGTCCTTCTGCACCTCAGTCTCCAAATTCTGCTCTCTGCAACAGTCCTTATCCACCAAAGTATCCAACCTCTGCTCTCTGCAACTGTCCTACTGCACACCAGTCTCCAAACTCTGGTCTCTGTAACAGGCCTTCTGCATCCCAGTATCCAAACTCTGCTCTCTGTATCAGTTCTTCTGTACACCAGTCTCCAAATTCTGCTCTCTGTGACAGTCCTTCTGCTCCTCAGTCTCCAAATTCTGCTCTGTGCAAAAGTCCTTCTGCACCCAAGTCTCCAACCTCTGCTCTCTGCAACAGTCCTTCTACACACCAATCTTCAACCTCTGCTCTTTGTAACAGTCCTTCTGCACACCAGTCTCCAAACTCTGCTCTCTATAACAATCCTTCTGCACCCCAGTCTCCCACCTCTGCTTTCAGTATCATGATTTTTCACCCCAGTCTCCAAAGTCTGCTATGTGTAACAGTCCTTCTGCATCCCAGTCTCTAACATCTGCTCTCTGCAACTGTCCTTCTGCACATCAGTCTCCAAATTCTGCTCTCTGTAACAGACCTACTGCACCCAGTCTCCAACCTCTGCTCTCTGTAACAGGCCTTCTGCAACCCAGTCTCCAAATTCTGCTCTCTGTATCAGTCCTTCTGCACCTCAGTCTCCAAACTGTGCTCTCTGTAACACTTCTTCTGCTCCTCAGCCTCCAATTTCTGCTCTCTGCAACAGTCCTTCTGCACCCAACTCTCCAACCTCTGCTCTCTGCAACAGTCCTTCTACACACCAGTCTTCAACCTCTGCTCTTTGTAACAGTCCTTCTGCACACCAGTCTCAAACTTCTGCTCTCTGTAACAATCCTTCTGCACACCAGTCTCCCACCTCTGCTTTCTGTATCATGATTTGTCAGCCCAGTCTCAAAAGTGTGCTATGCGTAACAGTCTTTATGCATCTCAGTCTCCAAACTCTGCTTTCTGCAACAGTCCTTCTGCACTCCAGAATCCAAACTCTGCTTTCTGCAAAATTCTATCTGCACCCCAGTTTCCAAACTGTGCTTTCTGTAACTGTCCTTCTGCAACCCAGTCTCCCACCTCTTCTCTCTGTTATGATCCTTCTACACCCCAGTCTCCACTTTGCTCTCTGCAATGATTCTTCTACAACTGAGTCTTCAACTTTTGCTCTCTTCCTCGATCCTTCTGCACCCCACTCTCCAACCTCTGCTCTATGTATGATCCTTCTGAAAAGAAGTTTTCAAACTCTGCTTTCTGTAACAGTCCTTTTGCACCCCAGTCTCCAAACTCTGCTCTCTGTAAAAGTCCTTCTACAACATAGTCTCCATCCTCTGCTCTCTGCATCATTTTTTCTGCACTGCAGTCTCCAAACCTTTTCTCTGAAATAGTCCTTCTGCACCCCTCTCTCGAAACTCTGCTCTCGGTAACAGTCCTTCTGTACTGCACTCTCCAAACTCTGCTCTCTGTAACGGTCCTTTTGCACCCCAGTCTCCAACCTCTGCTCTCTGCAACAGTCCTTCTACACCCCAGTCTCAAACATCTGCTCTCTGCAACAGTCCTTCTACACGCATGTCTCCAACCTCTATTCTCTGCAACAATCATTCTGCACCCCAGTCTCCAACGTGTGCTCTCTGCAACAGTCCTTCTGCACCCCAGTCTCAAAATTCTGGTCTCTATAAAAATCCTTCTGCACCCCAGTTTCCAAAATTTGTTCTCTTTGTCATTCCTTCTGCACCCCAGTCTCAAAGCTCTACTTTCTGTAACAGTCCTTCTGTACTGCAGTCTCCAAACTCTGCTCTCTGAAACAGTCCTTCTGCAACCCAGTCTCCAACCTCTGCACTCTGCAACAGTCTTTCTGCACCTCAGTCTCCAACATCTGCTCTCTGTTACAGGCCTTCTTCACCCCAGTCTCCAGAAGCTTTTCTCTGTAACAGTTCTTCTGCAACACAATCTCCAAACTCTGCTCTCTGTAACACTCCTTCTGCTCCCCAGTCTCCATCATCTGCTCTCTGTAAGAATCATTCTGCACCCAGTCTCCAACCTCTCCACTTAGTAAAAGTCCTTCTGCACCTCAGTCTGCAACATCTGCTCTCTGTAACGATCCTTCATCACCTCAGTCTCCAAACTCTGCTCTCTTTAACAGGCCTTCTGCACCCCAGTCTCCAACCTCTGCCATTTGGATCAGTATTTCTGTACCCCAGTAACCTTCCTCTGCACTCTGTAACAATCATTCTGCACCTCATTCTCCCAACTCTCCTCTCTGCAACGGTCCTTTGCACCCCAGTCTAAAAACTCTCCTCTCTATAACAGTTCTTGTACACCCCAATCTCCAACCTCTGCTCGCTACAACAGTCCTTCACACACAAGTCTCCAACATCTGATCTCTGCAACAGTTCTTCTCCACCTCAGTCTCCAACCTCTGCTCTCTGTAACAGTCTTTCTGTACTGCAGTTTCCAAACACTTCTCTCTGTAACGGTCCTTCTGCACCCCAGTATTAAACCTCTGTTTTCTGTATCAGTACTTCTGCAATCAAGTCTCCAACCTCTGCTCTCTGTAACACTCCTTCTGCACCTCAGTGTCCAAATTCTGCTCTCTGCAACAGTCCTTCTGCACCACAATCTCCAACCTATGTTCTCTGCAACAGTCCTTCTACACCCAAGTCTCCAATATCTGCTCTCTTCAACAGTCCTTCTGCACCTCAGTCTCCAAACTCTGCTCTCTGCAATGGTCTGTCTGCACCCCAGTTTCCAAATTCTTCTCTCTGTAAGATCCTCCTGCACCTCAGGTTCCAAACTCTTCTCTCCGTAACATTACTTCTGCACCCCAGTCTCCAAACTCTGCTCTCTGCAATGGTCCCTCTGCACCCCAGTCTCCAACCTCTGTTCTCTTCAACAGTTCTTATGTACAATGATCTTCAACCTTTATTCTCTGTAAGGGTTTTTCTTAACCCCAGTCTCTAACCTCTGCTTTCGGTATCAGTCTTTCTGCAACACAGTTTCCAAACTCTGCTCTATGTAATAGTCCTTATGAACCTCACTTTGCAAACTCTGCTGTCTGCAACAGTCCTTCTGCACCACAGTCTTCAACCTTGCTCTCTGCAACAGTCCTTCTGCACACCAGTCTCCAAAATCTGCTCTCTGCCACAATCCTTCTCCACCCCAGTCTCCAACCTCTGCTCTCTGTAACAGTCCTTCTGTACTGCAGTCTCCAAACTCTGCTCTCTGTAACGATCCTTCTGCTACCCAGTCTAAAAACTCTGCTTTCTGTATCAGTTTTTCTGCACCTCAGACTCCAACCTCTGCTCTACGCAACAGTCTTTCTGCGCCCCAGTCTCCAAACTCTGCTTTCTACAATTGTCTTTCTGCACCCAAGTGTCCAACCTCTGTTCTCTACAACACTTATTCTGCACCCCATTCTCCAACCTTTTCTCTCCGTAACAGTACTTCTACACCCCAGTCTCCAAACTCTGCTCTCTGTTACATTCCTTCCGTACTGTAGTCTCAAAACTCTGCTCTCTGCAATGGTCCTTCTGCAACCCAGTCTTCAAACTCTGCTTTCTGTATCAGTTCTTCTCATGTCAGACTCCAATCTCTGTTCTCTTCAAGAGTTATGCTGCACCCCAATATCTAACCTCTGCTTTCTGTAACAGTCCTACTGCACTCCAGTCTCCAACCTCTGCTCTCTGTATGAATCCTTCTCAACCTCTGTCTCCAAGTCTTCTCTCTGCAACGGTCCTTCTGCACCCCAGTCTCCAACCTCTGTTTTTTACAACACTTCTTCTGCACCCCAGTCTCCAACCTCTGCTCTCTTTAACAGTCCTTCTGTACTGCAGTTTCCTAACTATTCTCTCTGCAACTGTCCTGCACACCAGTCTCCAACCCCTGCTTTCTCTATCAGTCCTTCTGCACTCAAGTCTCAAACCTCTGCTCTCTTTACAATCCTTCTGCACCTCAGTCTCCAAATTCTTCTCTCTGCAACAGTCCTTCTAAGCAAAGTCTCCAACCTCTGCACTCCTCAACATTCCTTCTGCAACTCAGTCTCCAACCTCTGCTCTCTACAATCGTCTTTCTACACCTCAGTCTGCAACATCTACTCTCTGTAACAGTGTTTCTGCACCTCAGTCTCAAATTTCTGCTCTCTGTATGATCCTTCTGAAAAGAAGTCTCAAAACTCTGCTTTCTTTAACAGTCCTTCTGCACCCCAGTCTCCACACTCTGCTCTCTGTGACAGGCATTCTGCACACCTGTCTCCATCTTCTGCTCTCTGTAACAGGCCTTCTGCACCCAATTCTCTGATCTCTGCTCTTTTTAACAGTCCTTCTGCACACCAGTATCCAACCTCTGCTCTCTGTAACAGTCCTTCTGCACCACAGTTTCCAAACTCTGCTCTCTGTAAGATCCTTCTGCACCCCAGTCTCCAAACTCTGCTCTCAGTATCAGTCCTGCACCCCAGTCTCCAAACACTGCTCTCTGTAAATGTTTACTGTACCTCAGTCTTCGACAATAGCTCTCTGAAACAGTCTTTCTGCACACCAGTCTTCAACCTCTGCTCTTTAGAACACTTTTTCTACACCCCAGTCTTCATACTCTACTCTCTGCAACGATCCTTCTGAAACCCAGTCTCAAACCTCTATTCTATGCAACAGTCCTGTGGCACCCCATACTCCAAATGTTAATCTCTGCAACAGTCTTTCTGCACCCCAGTCTCCAACCTCTGCTCTCTGCAACAGTTCTCCTGCAACCCAATCTTCAACCTCTATTCTCTGCAATAGTCTTTCTGCACCCAAGTCTCCAACCTCTAATCTATGCAACAGTCCTTCTGCACCCCAGTCTCAAACATCTGCTCTCTAGAACAGTCCTTCTGCACCACAGTCTCCAAACTCTGCTCTCTTTAACAGCCCTTCTGCACCTCATTCTGCAACCTCTGCTCTCTACAACAGTCCTTCTGTACCCTAGTTTTCAACCTCTGCTCTCTGCAACAGTCATTCCTCACCCCAGTCTCCAAAATATGCTCTGTGTAACAGTCCTTTTCCACTGCAGTCTCCAACCTCTGTTCTCTGTAACGGTAATTCTGCACCCCAGTCTCCAAACTCTGCTTTATGTGTCAGTCCTTCTGCACCCCGGTCTCTAACATCTGGTCTCTGTAACAGTCCTTCTGCACCTCAGTGTTCTAATTCTGCTCTCTGTAAGATCCTTCTGAAACCCAGTCTCCAACCTCTGCTTTCTGCAATGATCCATCTGCACCCGAGTCTTCAACCTCTGTTCCCTACAACACTTATCCTGCACCCCAATCTCCATCCAATGCTCTCTGTTACAGTCCTTCTGTACCACATTCTTCAACCTCTGTTCTCTGTAAGGGATTTTTCTCCACCCCAGTCTCGAACCTCTGCTTTCTGTATCAGTCATTCTGCCCCACATTCTCCAAACTCTGCTCTCTGTAACAGTCTTTCTGAACCACAGTCTGCAACCTCTGCTCTCTGCAATACTTCTTCTGCACCCCACTCTCCAATCTCTGCTCTCTGCAACAGTCCTTCTGCAATCCAGTCTCCAACATTTTCTCTCTGCAACACTCCTTCTCCACCTCAGTCTCAGAACTCTGCTCTCTGCAACAGTCTTTCTGCACCCAGGTCACCAAGGTCTGCTTTCTGTATCAGTCCTTCTAAACCCCAGTCTCCAACCTATGCTCTCTGTAACAGTCCTTCTGCACCTCAGTCTCCAACCTCTACTCTCTGCAGCAGTCCTTCTCCACCCCAGTCTCCAAACTCTGCTCTCTGTAACAGGCTTTCTGCACCTCAGTGTGAAAACTCTGCTCTCTGCAACGATCCTTCTGCACATCAGTCTCCAACCTCTGCTTTCTGTAACAGTCCTTCTGTACCTCAGTCTCCAACCTCTGCTCTCTGTAAGATCCTTTTACAACCTAGTCTTTAAACTCTGCTCTCTGTAACTGTCCTTCTGCACGCCAGTCTCCAAGCCCTGCTCTGTAACAGGTCTTCTGCTCACCAATCTCCAAACTCAGCTTTCTGTAACAGGCCCTTTTACCCAGTCTCCAACCTCTTCTCTCTTCAACGATCCTTCTGCACCCAAGTCTCCAACCTCTTCTCTCAGCAACAATCCTTCTGCACCCCAGTCTCCAAACTATGCTGTCTGTCAGATCCTTATGCACACCTGTGTCCAACCACTGCTCTCTGAAACAGTCCTTCTGTACCGCAGTCTCCAACCTATGGTATCTGTAAGGGTCTTGCTGCACCTAAGTATCCAACCTGTGCTCTCTGTAAAATACCTACTGCACCCCAGTCTTCAAGCTGTGCTCTCTGTAAAAGTCCTTCTGCACCACAGTCTCCAAACTCTGCTCTCTTTAAGGATCCTTCTGCACCCCAGTCTCCAAACTCTGCTCTCTGCAATGATCCTTCTGCACCCCAGTCTCAAAACTCTGTTTTCTAAAACAGTTATTTAGTACCCCAGTCTTCAACCTCTGCTCTCTGTAACAGTCCTTCTGTACTGCAGTCTCCAACCTTTGTTCTTTGTCAGAGTCCTTATTCACCACAGTATCCAAACTCAGCCCTCTGTATCCGTCGTTCTCCACCACAGTCTCCAAACTCTGCCCGCTGTAACAGTCCTTCAGCAACTCAGTCTGCAACCTCTGCTCTGTGCAACAGTCCTTCTACACCCCAGTTTCCATCCTCTGCTTTCTGCAACAGTTTTTTTGCACCGCAGACTCAAACATTTGCTCTCTGAAACAGTTCTTTTCCACCACAGTCTCCAACCTCTGCTCTCTGTAACAGTCCTTCTGTACTGCAGTCTCCAACCTCTGCTCTCTGTAAGGGTCTTTCTGCACCCAAGTTTCCAAACTCTGCTTTCTGTATCAGTTTTTGTGCATCCCAGTCTCCGAACTCTGCTCTCTGTATCAATCCTTCTGCACCTCAGTCTTTAAGAATTCTCTCTGAAACGGTCCTTCTGCACCTCAGTATCCAACCTCCTCTCTGTAACAGTCCTTCTGTACTGCAGTCTCCAACCTCTGCTCTCTGTAACATCCTTCTGCAACCTAGTCTCCAAACTCTGCTCTCTGTAACAGTCCTTCTGCACCACACCCCAGTCTCCAACCTCTGCTCTCTGTAACAGGCCTTCTGCACTCAAGTCTCAAACTTCTGCTCTCTGTAAGAGGCCTACTGCACCCAAGTCTCCAACCTATACTCTCTACAACGAGCCTTCTGCACCCCAGTCTCCAATCTCTGCTCTCTGCAACATTCCTTCTGCACCTCAGTCTCCAACCTCACCATCGAGATACGGTCCTTGTACACCCGTAACCAAACTCTGCTCTCTGTAACAGTCATTCTGAACAGGAGTCTCCTACCTCTGCTTTCTGTAACAGTTCTTCTGCACCACAGTCTCCAACATTTGATTTCTCTATTATACCTTCTGTACCCAAGTCTCAAAACTCTGCTCTCTGTAATATTCCTTATGCACCCCAGTCTCGAACCATTGCTCTCTGTAACAGTCCTTCTGAACCGGAGTCTCCTACCTCTGCTCTCTGTAACGGTTCTTCTGCACCCCAGTCACCAACATCTGCTTTCTCTTTCAGTCATTTTTCACCCCAGTCTCCAACCTCTGCTCTCTGTAACAGTCGTTCTGCACCCCAGTCTCCAGCCTCTGCTTTCTGTAACAGTCCTTTTGAACCGGAGTCTCCAAACTCTGATCTCTGTAACGGTTCTTCTGCACCCCAGTCTCCAACATCTGCTTTCTCTATCAGTCCTTGAGTACCCCAGTCTTCAACCTCTGCTCTCTGCAACATTCCTTGTGCACCCCAGTCTCCAGCCTTCACTCTCTATAAGATCCTTTTGCACACCAGTCTCCTACCTCTGCTCGCTGAAAAAGTCCTTCTGCAACCCAGTCTCCAAACTATCCTCTCTGTAACAATAATTCTGCACCTAAGTCTCCAACCTCTTCTCTCTACAAAGGTCATTCTGCACCCCAGTCTCCAACCTCTCTTTTCTTAAACAGTCCTACTTCACCCCAGTCTCAAACCTCTGCACTCTGTAACAGTCCTTCTGCACCCCAGTCTCCAACCTCTGCTCTGTGCAACGATCCTTCAGAACCCTAGTCTCCAAAGTCTACTCTCTACAACAGTCCTTCTGCACCCAAGTCTCCTACATCTGCTCTATGCAAGAGTACCTCTGAACCTCAGTCTGATAACTCTGCTCTCGGTGACGATCCTTCTGCACCCCAGTCTCCAAACTCCACTTTCTGTAACAGTCATTCTGCAGCTCAGTCTCCAACCTCTGTTCTCTGTAAGATCCTTCTGAAACCCAGTCTTTAAAGTCTGCAATCTGTAACAGTCCTTCTGCACCCCAGTCCCCAAACTCTGCTCTCTGTAACAGGCCTTCGGCACCCCAGTCTCAAAACTCTGCTCTCGGAAACAGGCCATCTGCTTCCCAGTCTCCAACCTCTTCTCTCTGCCACGAACCTTCTGCAACCCAGTCCCCAAACTCAGCTCTCTGAAAGATCCTTCTGCACCCCAGTCTCCAAACTCTGCTCTATGTGAGAGTCCTTCTGCACCCCAGTCTCCAACCTCTGCTCTCGGTAACAGTCCTGTACAGCAGTGTCCAAACTCTCTTTTCTGTAACGGTCCTTCTGCACCCCAATTTCCAAACTCTGCTTCCTGTAACATGTTTTCTGCACCTGAGTTTCCAAACTCTGCTCTCTGTAACAGTCCTTCTACACACCAGTCTTCAAATACTGCTCTTTGTAAATATCCACCTGCACCTAGTCTGAAACCTCTGCTCTCCACGATTCTCCTGCACCCAAGTTTCCAACCACTGCTTGTTGTAACAGTCCACCTGCACCTCAGTCTCCAACCTCTGCTCTATGTAAGATCCTTAAGAAACCCAGTCTCCAAACTCTGCTCTCTATAACAGTCCTTCTGCATCCAGTCTCCAACTTCTCCTCTCTGTAACAGGCCTTCTGCACGCCAGTCTCCAAACTCTGCTCTATGCAACGATAATTCTGCACGCCTATCTCCAACCTCTGCTCTCTGAAATGATCCTACTGCACTCCAGTCTCCAACCTCTAATCTCTGAAACAGTCCTGCTGCACCTCAGTCTCCAACTTCTGCTCTCTGAAAGATCATTCTGCACCCCTGTCTCCAAGCTCTGCTCCTTGCAACGATCCTTCTGCACCCCAGTCTCCAATCACTGCTCTATGTAACAGGACTACTGCACCTAAGTCTCCAAACTCTGCTTTCTGCAACAGTCCTTCTGCACTCCAGTCTCCAACATCTGCTCTCTGCAACAGTCCTTCTGCACCCCAGTCTCAAACCTCTGCTCTCCGCAACAGTCTTTCTGCACCCCATTCTCCAACTTCTGCTCTCCTCAACAGTACTTCTGCACCACAGTCTCCAACCTCTGCTCTCTGTAAAATCATTCTGCACCCCAGTTTCCAAACTCTGGTTTCTGTAACATTCCTTTTCTACCCCAGTCTTTAACCTCTGCTTTCTGCATGTGTCCTGCGACACCCCAGTCTCCAAACTCTGTCCACTTCAACAGTCCTTCTGCTAACCAGTCTCCAACATCTGCTCTCTGTAACAGTCTTTCTGTACCGCAGTTTCCAACATCTGCTCTCCAATACTTGTCTTTCTGTACCCCAGTCTTCAAACTCTGCTTTCTGTATCAGTCCTTCTACACCCCAGTCTAAAACCTCTGCTCTCTGTATCTATCTTTCTGCACCTCAGTCTCCAACCTGTGCTCTTTGTAACATTCCTTCTGAACCCGAGTCTCCAACCTATGCTCTCTGTAACATTTTTTCTATACCGCAGTCTCCAAACTCTGGTCTCTGTAACGGTTTTTCTGCACCCCAATTGCCAACCTCTGCTTTATGTAACAGTGCTTCTGCACCTCAGTCTCCAAACTCTGCTCTCTATAACAGTCCTTCTACACCTCAGTCTCCAACTTCTACTCTCTGTAACAGTCCTTCTGCACCTCAGTCTAAAACCTCTGGTCTCTGCACGATCCTTCTGCACCCCAGTCTCCAACCACTGCTCCCTGTAACAGTCCACCTTCACCTCAGTCTCCAACCTCTGCTCTCTGTAAGATTCTTCAGATACCCAGTCTCCAAACTCTCCTCTTTGTAACAGGCCTTCTGCACGCCAGTCTCCAATCTCTGCTCTCTGTAGAAGGCCTTCTGCACCCCAGTCTCCAACCACTGCTCTCTGCAATGATTCTTCTGCACCCAAGTCTCCAAACTCTGCTCTCTGAAATGATCCTACTCAACCCCAGTCTCCAACCTCTGATCTCTGCCACAGTTCTTCTGCACCTCATTCTCCAAATTCTGCTCTCTGTAGGATCTTTCTGCACCCCTGTATCCAAACTCTGTTCTCTGTAACAGTTCTTCTGCACCGGCGTGTCCAACCTCTGCTCTCTGTAACAGGACTTCTGAACGTCAGTCTTCAAACTCTGCTGTCTGCAACAGTCCTTCTGCAAACCACTCTCCAACCTCTGCTCTCTACAACAGTCCTTCTGCACCCTAGTTACCAACATCTGCACTATGCAACGACTCTTCTGCTCCTGAGTCTCCTACCTCTGCTCTCTGTAACCGTAATTCTGCACCTCAGTCTCCCAACTCTGCTCTCTTTATGATCCTTCTGCAACACAGTCTTTAAACTCTGCACTCTGTAACAATCCTTCTGCACAACAGTCTCCAACCTCCTCTCTCTGTAATCTGCAAACTCTGCTCTCTGTAAGATCCATCTGAACCCCAGTCTCCAACCTCAACTCTCTGCAACAGTCCTTCTATACCCCAGGCTCCATCCTCTGCTCTCTGGAACAGTCGTATTGCACCCCAGACTCCTACATCTGCTCTCTGAAACAGTTCTTCTCCAGTCCAGTCTCCAACCTTTGCTCTCTGTAACAGTCCTTCTGTACTGCAGTCTCCAACCTCTGCTCTCTGTAAGTGTCCTTCTGCACCAGAGTCTCCAACCTCTGCTTTCTGTATCAGTTCTTCTGCACCCCAGTCTGCAACCTCTTCTCTGTGTATCAATCCTTCTGCACCTCAGTCTCCAAGTCTCCTCTCTGCAACGGTCTTTCTGCACCTCAGTATCCAAACTCTTCTCTCTGTAACAGTGGTTCTGCACCTCAGTCTCCAACCTCTGCTCTCTGTAACATCCTTCTGCAACCTGGTCTCCAAACTCTTCTCTCTCTAAAAGTCCTTCTGCACCCCATTCTCCAAACTCTGCTCTCTGTAACAGGCCTTCATCAACCCATTCTTCACCTTCTGCTCTCTGTAAGAGTCCTTCTGCACTCCAGTCTCCAACCTCTGCTCTCTGCAACAATCCTTCTGAACGCCAGTCTCCAGCATCTACTCTCTGCAACAGTCCTTCTGCACCCAAGTCTCCAACATCTGCTCTATGCAACAGTCTCTCTGAACCTCAGTCTGAAAAATCTGCTCTCGGTAACGATCCTTCTGTACCCCAGTCTCCAAACTCCGCTCTCTGTAACAGTCATTCTGCACCTCAGTCTCCAACCTCTGTTCTCTGTAATATTCTTCTGAAACCCAGTCCCAAGTCTGCTCTCTGTAACAGTCCTTCTGCACCCCAGTCCCCAAACTCTGCTCTCTGTAACAGGCCTTCTGAACCCCAGTCTCCAATCTCTGCTCTCGGTAACAGGCCATCTGCTTCCCAGTCTCCAACCTCTTCTCTGTGCTCTCTGTAACAGTCCTTCTGCACTCCAGTTTCCAAACTCTGCTCTCTATAAGATTTCTTCTCCACCACAGTCTCCAAACTCTGTCCTCTGCAACAGTCTTTCTGCTCCCCAGTCTCTGAGATCTGCTCTCTGTAACAGACTCTATGTACCACAGTTTCCAAACTCTGCTCTCTGTAATGGTCCTTCTGCAACCCATTTTCCAACCTCTGCTTTTTGAATCAGTCCTTCTGAACTCCAGTCTCCAACCTCTGCTGTTTGTATCTATCCTTCTGCCCCTAAGTCTCCAACGTGTACTTTCTGTAACAGTCCTTCTGAACCCCAGTCTTCAACCTCTGCTCTCTGTAACAGCCCTTCAATACCGCAGTCTCCAACCTCTGGTCTCTGTAACGGTCCTTCTGCACCCCAATTTCCAAATTCTGCTTTCTGTAACAGTCCTTCTGCATGTTACTCTCTAAACTCTGCTCTCCGTAACAGTCCTTCTACACCTCAGTCTGAAATCTCTGCTCTCCACGATTCTTCTGCACACCAGTCTCCAACCACTGCTCTATGTAACAGTCCACCTGCACCTCAGTCTCCAAAATCTACTTCAGCAAACCAGTCTCAAAACTCTGCTCTCTGTAACAGTCCTTCTGCACCCCAGTCCTCAACCTCTCCTCTCTGTAACAGGCCTTCTGCACTCCAGTCTCAAAACTCTGCTCTCTATAGCAGGCCTTCTGCACCCCTGTTTTTAACCTTGACTCTCTTAAACTGCCCTTCTGCAACCGAGTCTCCAAACTCTGCTATCTCTACCAAGACTTTCGCACCTCAGTCTTAAACCTCTGCTCTCTGCAACAGTCCTTCTGCACCCCAGTCTCAAAACTCTGCTCTCTGTAACAATCCTTCTGCACCTCAGTCTGCAAACTCTGTTCTCTGCAACGGTCCTTCTGCAACTCAGTCTCCAACATCTAATCTCTGTAACATTCCTTCTGCACTTCAGTCTCCAACCTCTGCTCTCTGTAGGATCCTTCACAAACCCAGTCTCCAAACTCTGCTCTTGGTAACATTCCTTCTGCACACCAGTCTTCAATCTCTTCTCTCTGCAATGATCATTCTTAACCCAATCTTTAACCTCTGCTCTCTGCAACAGTCTTTCTACACCCCAGTCTCCAACATCTGATCTCTGCAACATTCCTTCTGCACCACAGTCTGAAAACTCTGCTGTCTGCAATGAACCTCCTGCACCCCAGTCTCCTAACTCTGATGTCTGTTACAATCCTTCTGCACCTCAGTCTCCAACCTTTGCTATCTGTAAGATCCATCTAAACCCCAGTCTCCAATATCTGCTCTCTGTAACAGTCCTTCTGCACCTCACTCTCCAACCTCTTCTCTCTACAACAGCCTTTTGCACCCCAGTCTGCGAACTCTGCTCTCTGCAACGATCTTTCTAAACCCCAGTCTCCAATGTCTGCTCTCTATAACTCGGCTCTCTGTAAGATATTTCTGCACTCCAGTTTCCAAACTCTGCTCTCTCTAACATTCCTTCTCCACCCCAGTCTCCAACCTCTGCTTTCTGCAAGGGTCCTGTGGCACCCCAGTCTCCAAACTCTGTCCTCTTCAACAGTCCTTCTGATCCCCAGTCTCCAATATCTGCTCTCTGTAACAGTTTTTCTGTACCACATTCACCAAACTCTGCTTTCTGTATCGGTCCTTCTGCACCCCAGACTCCAACCTCTGCTTTCTGTATCAGTCTTTCTGAACCCCAGTCTCCAACCTCTGCTCTCTGTGTCTATCCTTCTTCACCTCATTCTCCAACTTTTGCTTTCTGCAAAAGTCCTTCTGCACCCAAGTCTCCCAACTATGCTCTCTGTAACAGTCCTTCTATACCGAAGTCTTCAACCTCTGCTCTCTGTAACGGTCCGTCTGCACCCCAATTTCCAAACTCTGCTTTCTGTAACAGTCCTTCTGCACCTCAGTCTCAAAATTCTTCTCTCCGTAACAGTCCTTCTACACCTCAATCTCCAACCTCTGCTCTCTGTAACAGTACTTCTGCACCTCAGTCTGAAACCTCTGCTTTCCATGATCCTTCTGCACCCCAGTCTCAAACCACTGCTCTCTGTAACAGTCCACCTGCACCTTAGATATCAACCTCTGCTCTATTTAAGATCCTTAAGCAACCCAGTCTTCAAATTCAGCTCTTTGTTACACTCCTTCTGCAACCCAGTCTCCAACCTCTTTTCTCTGTAACAGGCCTTCTGCACGCCAGTCTCCAAATCTGCTCTATATAGCATGCCTTCTGCACCCAAGTCACCAACCACTGCTATCTGCAACGATCCTTCTGCACCCCAGTCTTTAACCTCTGCTCTCTGCAATGATCCTACTGCACCCCAGTCTCCAACCTCTGATCTCTATAACAGTCTTTTTGCACCCCAGTCTCCAAATTCTTCTCTCTGTAACACGCCTTCTGCATGCCAGTCTCCAAATCTGCTCTCTGTAGCAAGCCTTCTGCAAACAAGTCTCCAAACTCTGCTCTCTGCAACGATCCTTCTTCACCCCAGTCTTTAAACTCTGCTCTCTGCAATGATCCTACTGCACCATAGTCTCCAACCTCTGATCTCTACAACAGTCCTTCTGCACCTCAGTCTCCAACCTCTGGTCTCCGGAAAAGTTCTTCTGCACCCCAGTCTCCAAACTCTGCTCTCTGCAACATTCCTCCGACATCCTAGTTACCAACATCTGTTCTCTCTTACACTCCTTCTGAACCCCAGTCTCCAACCTCGGCTCTCTGTAACAGTCTTTCTGTACTGCAGAATCCAACCTCTGCTCTCTGTAACAGTCTTTCTGCACCCCAGACTCCAATCTCTGCTTTCTGTGTCACTCCTTATGCACCCCAGTCTCCAACCTCTGCTCTCTATAACTGTCCTACTGAACCCCAGTCTCCAACCTCTGCTCTCTGTAACAATCCTTCTGCACCTAAGTCTCCAAACTCTGTACTCCTCAACGTTATTTCTGAACCTCAGTCTCCAACATCTACTCTGTGTAACAGTCTTTCTGCACCTCATTCTTCAACCTCTTCTCTCTGTAGGATCCTTCTCCAACCCAGTCTTCAAACTCTGCTCTCTGTAACTTTCCTTCTGCACACCAGTCTCCAACATCTGCTCTCTGCACCGATCCTTCTTCAACCCAGTCTTTAACCTCTCATCTCTGCAACAGTCCTTCTGCACACCAGTCTCAAAGATCTGCTCTCCGCAACAGTCCTTCTGCAACTCAGTCTAAAACTTTGCTCTCTGCAACGATCCTTCTGCACCTCAGTCTCCTACATCTGCTCTCTGTAAGACCCTTCTACAACCCAGTCTCCAAACTCTGCTGTCTGTAACGATCCTTCTGCAGAATAGTTTCCAACCCCTGCTCTCTGTAACAGGAATTTTGCAATCTAGTCTTGAAACTCTGCTCTGTGTAATAGGCCTTCAGAACCCCAGTCTCCAACCTCTTCTCTCTGCAATGATTTTTCTCCACCCCAGTCTCCAACCTCTGCTCTAGGCAACAGTCATTCTGCACCCTAGTCACCAATCTTTGCTCTCTGTAAGATCTTCATGTACTCCAGTCTCCGAACTCTGCTCTCTGTAACAATCCTTCTGCACCCCAGTCTTCAACATCTGCTCTCTGCAACAGTTCTTCTGCACCTCAGTCTGAAAACTCTGCTCTCTGCAAGGACCCTTCTGCACCCCAGTCTCCTACCTCTGCTCTGTGTAACAGTCCTGCTGCACCTCAGTCTCACAAGTATGATCTCTCTAAGATCCTTCTGCAACTTAGTTTTTAAACTCTGCACTCTGTAACAGTCCTGCTGCACAACAGTCTCCAACCTCTGCTCTCTGTAACTGGACTTCTGCACCCCAGTCTCCAACCTCTTCTCTCTTCATCAATTCTTCTCCACCAGAGTCTTCACAATCTGCTCTCATCAACAGTCCTTTTGCACCCCAGTCCCCAAACTCTGCTCTCTGTAAGATCCATTTGAACCCCAGTCTACAACCTCTGCTCTCTTTAACAGTCCTTCTTCACACCAGTCTCCGAATTCTGCTCTCTGTAACTGTCCTTCCGCACCTCAGTCTGCAAACTCTGCTCTCTGTAAGAGTCTATCTGCACCTCAGTCTCTAAAACCTGCTCTCTTTAACACTCCTTATACACCCCAGTCTTCAACCTCTACTCTCTGTAACAGTCCTTCTGCACCCCAGTCTTCAACATCTGCTCTCTGCCACAGTCCTTCTTCACCCCAGTCTCCAAAAAAGCTCTCTGCAAAGATCCTTCTAGACCCCAGTCTCCAACGTCTGCTCTCTGCAACAGTCTTTCTGCACCACAGTCTCAAACCTCTGATCTCTGTAAGATCTTTTTGCACTCCAGTTTCCATAATTTGCTCTCTTTAACACTTCTTCTCAACCACAGTCTCAAACCTCTGCTTTCTGCCAGGGTCCTGCGGCACCCCAGTCAAAAAACTCTTTTCTCTGTAACAGTCCTTCTGCTCCCCAGTCTCCAACATCTGCTCTCTGTAACAGTCCTTCTGTATCTCAGTATCCAACCTCTGTTCTCTGTAATGGTCCTTCTGCAACCCAGTCTCCTACCTCTGCATTTTGAATCAGTATTTCTTAACCCCAGTCTTTAACCTTTGCTCCCTGTATCTCTCCTTCTGCACCTCAGTTTCCATCATGTGATTTCTGTTACAGTCCTTCTGCACCCCAGTCTTCAACTTCTGTCCTCTGTAACAGTCCTTCTGCACCCCAGTCTCAAACCTATGCTCTCTGCAACAGGCCTTCCGCATCCCAGTCTTCAACTTCTGTCCTCAGTAACAGTCCTTCTGCACCCCAGTCTCAAACCTATGCTCTCTGCAACAGGCCTTCTGCATCCCAGTCTCCAAACTCTGCTCTCTGCAACAGTCCTTCTGCACCATAGTTACCAACATCTGCTCTCTGAAACAGTCTTTCTGCACCCCAGTCTCCAACCTCTACTCTCTTTAACAGTCCTCCTGTACTGCAGTCTCCACCTCTCGTCTCTGTAACGGTCTTTCTCCACCCAAGACTCCAAATTCTGCTTTCTGTATAAGTCCTTCTGCACCCAAGTGTTGAAGCTCTGCTCTCTGTAAGAGTCCTTCTGGACCTCAGTCTCCAACCTCTGCTCTCAGCAACAGTCCTTCTGCACCCCAGACTCCAACCTCTGCTCCCTGCAAAAGTACTTCTGCAAACCAGTCTTCATCATCTGCTCTCTGTAACAATCCTTCTGCACTTCAGTCTTTAAACTCTGTTCTCTGCAACAGTCCTTCTGCACCTCATTCTACAACTTCTACTCTCTTTAACACTCATACTCCACCTCATTCTCCAATGTCTACTCTCTGTAAGATCCTTCTCCAACCCAGGATCCAAACTCTGCTCTCTGTAGCAGTCATTCTGCACACCAGTCTCCACACTCTGCTCTTTACAACGATTCTTCTTCACCCCAGTCTCCAACCTCTGCTCTCTGCATCAGTCCTTCTGCACTCCAGTCTCCAACATCTGCTCTGTGAAACAGTCCTTCTGCAACTCAGTCTGAAAACTCTGCTCTCTGCAATGATCTTTCTGCACATCAGCCTCCTACCTCTGCTCTCTGTAAGACCCTTCTGCAACCCAGTCTCCAAACACTGCTCTCTGTAACAGTCCTCCTGCACAACAGGTTTCAACCTCTGCTTTCTGTAACAGGAATTCTGAAACCCAATCTCGAAACTATGCTCTTTGTAACAGTCCTTCTGCACCCCAGATTCCAACCTCTGCTCTTGGCAACAGACCTTCTGCACCCCAGTCTTTAACCTCTGTTCTCTGTAACAATCCTTCTGCACCCCAGTCTTTTCCTACTGCTCTCTTTAATATTCCTTCTGCACCTCAGTCTACTAACTTTGCTCTCTGCAAAGGTCCTTCTGGACACCTGTCTTAAACCTCTGCTCTCTGCAACAGTCCTTCTGCACCCCAGTCTCCAAATTCTTCTCTCTGCAACAATTCTTCTCCATTTCAGTCTCCAACCTGTGCTCTCTGCAACAGTCCTCCTGCACCCCAGTTTCTAAACTCTGCTCTCTTTAACAGTCCTTCTGCAACCTAGTGTCCAACATCTGCTCTGTGTAAGTGTCCTTCTGCACCCCAGTCTCCACACTCTGCTTTCTGTATCAGTCCTTCTGCACCCCAGTCTCCAAATTCTGCTCTCTGCAACAGACTTTCTGCACCCTTGTTAGAAACATCTGATCTCTGCAACAGTCCTTCTGCACCCCACACTCCAACCACTGCTCTCCGTAAAAGACATTCTGTACTGCAGTCCAACCTCTGCTCTCTGTAACCTTCTTTCTTCACCACAAACTCCAATCTCTGCTTTCTCTGTCAGTCCTTCTGCACCCCAGTCTTTTACCTCTGCTCATTGCAATGATCCTACTGCACCCCAGTCTCCAACCTCTGATCTCTACAACAGTCCTTCTGAACCTCAGTCTTCAACCTCTGCTCTCCGCAACAGTTCTTCTGCACCCCCAGTCTCCAAACGCTGCTCTCTGCAACATTCCTAAGGCACCCTAGTTACCAACATCTACTCTCTTTTAAAGCCTTCTGCACCCTAGTCTCCAACCTCTGCTATCTGTAATAGTCCTCCTGTACTGCAGAATCCAACCTCTGCTCTCTGTAACAGTCTTTCTGTACCCAAGACTCCAATCTCTGCTTTCTGTGTCAGTCCTTCTGCACCCCAGTCTCCAACCTCTGCTCTCTATAACAGTCCTTCTGCAACTCTGTTTCCAAACTCTCCTCTCTGCAACAGTTTTTCTGCACCACAGACTCCAAAATCCACTATCTGCAACAGTCCTTCTGCACCCCAGTATTCAACCTCTGCTCTCTGTAAAAATCCTTCTGCACCTCAATCTCCAAACTCTGTAATCCTCAACGTTACTTCTCCACCTCAGTCTCCAACATCTACTCTCTGTAACAGTCTTTCTGCATCTCATTCTTCAACCTCTGTAGGATCCTTCTCCAACCCAGTCTCCAAACACTGCTCTCTGTAACTGTCCTTCTGCACACCAGTCTTCAACCTCTGCTCTCTGCACCGATCCGTCTTCACCCCAGTCTCCAACCTCTGCTCTCTGCAACAGTCCTTCTGCACACCAGTCTCCAACATCTTTTCCTTGCAAGAGTTATTCTGCAACTCAGTCTAAAACTCTTCTCTCTGCAATGATCCTTCTGCACCTCAGTCTCCTATATCTTCTCTCTGTAAGACCCTACTACAACCCTGTCTCCAAACTCTGCTCTCTGTAACAGTCCTTCTGCAGAATAGTTTCCAACCTCTGCTCTCTGTAACAGGAATTTTGCAACCCAGTCTCGAAACTCTGCTCTCTGTAACAGGCCTTCAGAATCCCAGTCTCCAACCTCTTCTCTCTGCAATGATTTTTCTCCACCCTAGTCTCTAACCTCTGCTCTCGGCAACAGTCCTTCTGCACCATAGTCACCAATCTCTGCTCTCTGTAAGATCTTTATGCACTCCAGACTCCAACCTCTGCTCTCTGTAACAATCCTTCTGCGCCCCAGTCTTCAACATCTGCTCTCTGCAACAATTCTTCTGCACTTCAGTCTGAAAACTCTGCTCTCTGCAAGGACCCTTCTGCACCCCAGTCTCCTACCTCTGCGCTGTGTAACAGTCCTGCTGCACCTCAGTCTCACAAGTCTGCTCTCTTTAAGATCCTTCTGCAACTTAGTCTTTAAACTCTGCACTCTGTAACAGTCCTGCTGCACAACAGTCTCCAAACACTGCTCTTTGCAACAGGACTTCTGCAACCCAGTCTCCAAACTCTGTTTTCTGTAACAGGCCTTCTTCACCCCAGTCTTCAACCTCTTCTCTCTGCAATAATTCTTCTCCACCTCAGTCTCAAACATCTGCTCTCTGCCACAGTTTTTTTGCACCCCAGTCTCCAAACTCTGCTCTCTGTAACAGTCCTTCTGCACACTAGTCTCCAACATCTGCTCTCTGAATCAGTCCTTCTGCAACTCAGTCTGAAAACTCTGCTCTCTGCAATGATCCTTTTGCACCTCAGCCTCCTACCTCTGCTCTCTGTAAGACCCATCTGCAACCCAGTCTCCAAACTCAGCTCTCTGTAACAGTCCTTCTGCACAACAGTTTCCAACCTCAGATCTCTGTAACAGGACTTCTGCAACCCAGTCTCGAAGCTATGCTATTTTAAACAGTCCTTCTGCACCCCAGATTCCAACCTCTACTCTCGTCCACAGACCTTTTGCAACCCAGTCTCCAACCTCTGCTCTCTGTAACAATCCTTCTGCACCCCAGTCTTCTACTACTGCTCTCTTTAATATTCGTTCTGCACCTCAATCTCCAACCTCTGCTCTCTGCAAAAATCCTTCTGCACATCTGTCTCCAACCTCTGCTCTCTGCAACAGTCCTTCTGCATCCCAGTCTCCAAACTCTTCTCTCTGAAACAATTCTTCTCCATCCCAGTCTCCAACCTCTGCTCTCTGCAACAGTCCTTCTGAACCCCAGTCTCTAAATTCTGCTCTCTTTAACAGTCCTTCTGAAACCTAGTCTCAAACATCTGCTCTCTGTAAGAGTTCTTCTGCAACCCATTCTCCAATATCTGCCCTCTGTAACAGTCGTTCTGCATCCCTTCACCAAACTCTGCTCTCTGTAACAGGCATTCTTCACCACAGTCTCCAAACTCTGTTCTCTGTAACAGTCCTTCTGCACCCCAGGATCCAACATCTGTTCTCTGTAACAATCCTTCTGCAACTCAGTTCCCAAACTCTGACATCTGCAATCGTCCTACTGCACCCCAGTCTCTAACCTCTGCTCTCTGCAACGATTGTTTTGGACCCCAGTCTCCAAACTCTGCTCTCTGCAAAAGTCCTTCTGCACCCCAGTCTCCAACATCTGCTCTCTGCAACAGTGCTTCTGCACCTCAGTCTGAAAACTCTGCTCTCTGCAACTATCCTTGTTCACCACAGTCTCCAAACTCTGCTTTCTGTAACAGTTTTTTTGCGACTCAGTCTCCAACCTCTGACTCTGTAACAGTAGTTCTGCAACCCATTCTCCAAACTCTGCTCTCTGTAAGATCCTTCTGCACCCAAGTTTCCTAACTCTGCTCTTCGTAGCATTTCTTCTCCACCCAGTCTCCAACCTCTGCTCTTTGCAACGGACCTTCTGCACGCCAGTACCCAACCTCTGTTCTCAGCAATGGTCCTTCTGCACCCCAGTCTCCAAATTCTGCTCTGCATATCATTTTTTTTCTGAACCTCCGTCTCCAATTTCTGCTCCATGTAAGATCCTTCTGCAACCAAGTCACCAAACTCTGCTCTCTGGAACAGTCCTTCTGCACCCCAGTATCCAACCTCTGGTCTGTGCAACAGTTCATCTGCACCCCAGTCTACA
>NW_027523133.1:0-58785 GCF_052094955.1 Ictidomys tridecemlineatus
ACTGCAAACGAACAGTTTAACCTAGAAAAACGAAATTTGGTGAGCCAAGTGGGATTGGTGTACTGATCATTACCTGAAAGTATCATCAAGGTTGGGTAAAAAAATGTTTTCTGAGATTTTAGGAAACTCGAATTTTTTTGGAAGGTAGGCAAACCCTTTTAATGAAAGTGATTTTTGTCAGTCTCTGCTTGGGTATACATAAATATGAAACAAACCATAAAAATACAAATTGAAACTACTTTCTTGTGCCAAGTTTCAAAGAGCCAGCACAAACCGTGTTTGATTTATAGTTCCAACTGCATGTATCTATATTGAAGGAAACAGATTGAAACCTGAAAATGAAAACGGTTACTGCAAACGAACGGTGTAACCTAGAAGAACGAAATTTGGTGAGCCAAGTGGAAATGGTGGACTGATCATTACCTGAAAGTATCATCAAGATTGAGTGAAAAAATGTTTGCTTAGATTTCAGGAATCTCGTAGTTTTTTGGAAGGTTGGTAACCCCTTTCAATCAAAGTAATTTTCGTCAGTCTCTGATTTGGGCTACATAAACAGGAAACAAACTATAATGATAGAAAGTGAAACTACTTTATTGTGGCATGTTTCAAAGAGCGAGCACAAACCGTGTTTGATTTAGAGTTCCAATTCCATGTGTCCATATTTAAGAAAACTGAGTGAAACCTAAAAATGAAAACAGTTACTGCGAACGAATGGTTTAACCTAGAAGAACGAAATTTGGTGAGCCAAGGGGGATTGGTGTATGGATCATTACCTGAAAGTGTCATGAAGATTCGGTGAAAAAATGCTTGCTGAGATTTCAGGAAACTCGTAATTTTATAGAAGCTTGGAAACCCTTTTCAGTGAGTGTTATTTTCGTCAGTCTCTGCTTGGGATTACATCAATAGAAAACCAACGATAGAGATAGAAAATAAAACTACTTTATTGTGCCACCTTTCAAAGAGCTAACACAAACCGTGTTTGATTTAGTATTCCTACTGCATGTATCCATATTGAAAAATCAGAGTGAAACCTAAAAATGAAAACGGTTACTGAAAACGAACGGTTTAACCTAGAAGAATGAAATTTGGTGAGCCAAGTGGGATTGGTGTACTTATCATTACCTGAAAGTATCATGAAGATTGGGTGAAAAAGTGTTTGCCGAGATTTCAGTAAAATCGTACTTTTTTAGAAGGTAGGCAACCCCTTTCAATGAAAGTGATTTTCGTCAGTCTCTGCTTGGGGCTACATCAATAGGAAACAAACTATAAAGATAGAACTTGAAACTACTTTATTGTGCCAAGTTTCAAAGACCTAGCACAAACCGTGTTTGATTTAGAGTTCCAACTGCATGTATCCATATTGAAGAAAACAGATTGAAACCTAAAAATGAAAACAGTTACTGCAAACGTACGGTTTAACCTAGAAGAACGAAATTTGGAGAGCCAAGTGGGAATGTTGTACTGATCATTACCTGAAAGTATAATCAATACTGGGTGAAAAAATGTTTGCTGAGATTTCAGGAAACTCATAGCTTTTTGGAAGGTAGGCATCCCTTTTCAATGAAAGTGATTTTGTCAGTCTCTTATTGGGGCTACATCAATAGGAAACAAACCATAAAGATAGAACTTGAAACTACTTTCTGGTGCAAACTTTCAAAGAGCTAGCAAACACTGTGTTTGTTTTAGAGTTCAAAATACGTGTATCCATATAGGAAAAAGAAAGATTGAAACCAAAAAATGAAAACGGTTACTGCCAACGAACGGTTTAACCTAGAAGAACGAAATTTGGCGAGCCAAGTGGGATTGGTGTACGGATTATTACTTGAAAGTATCGTCAAGATTGGGTGAATAAATGCTTGCTGAGATTTCAGGAAACTCGTAGTTTTATGGAAGCTTGGCAAACCCTTTAATTGAAAGTTATTTTCGTCAGTCTCTGCTTGGGACTACATCAATAGCAAACAAACAATAGAGATAGAACATAAAACTGCTATATTGTGCCATGTTTCAAAGAGCTAGCACAAACCGTGTTTGATTTAGAGTTCCAACTGCATGTATCCATATTGAAGAAAACAGAGAGAAACCTAAAAATTAAAACGATTACTGCATATGAACGGATTTAACTAAAAGAAGAAAATTTGGTGAGCCAAGTGCGATTGGTGTACTGATCATTACCTGAAAGGATCATCAAGATTAGGTGAAAAAATGTTTGCTGAGATCTCAGGAAACTCGTAGTTTTTTTGGAAGGTAGGCAACCTCTTTCAATGAATGTGATTTTCTTCAATCTCTGCTTGGGGCTACATCAATAGGAAACAAACCATAAAGAAAGAACTTGAAACTACTTTCTTGTGCCAACTTTCAAACAGCTAGCACAAACCGTGTTTGTTTTAAAGTTCCAAATACATGTATCCATGTAGGAGAAAACAGATTGAGAGTTAAAAATGAAAACGGTTACTGCAAACTAACGGTTTAACCTAGAAGAAGGAAATTTGGTGAGCCAAGTGAGATTGGTGTACTGATAATTACCTGAAAGAATCATCAAAATTGGGTGAAAAACTGATTGCTGAGATTTCAGGAAACTCGTACTTTTATGGAAGCTTGGCAACCCCTTTCAATGAAAGGGCTTTTCATCAGTCTCTTCTTTGGGCTACATCAATAGGAAACAAACCATAAAGATGGAACTTGAAACTACTTTCTTGTGCCAAGTTTCAAAGAAGTAGCACAAACCGTGTTTTTTTTAGAGTTCCAAATACATGTATCCATATAGGAGAAAATAGATTGAAACCTAAAAATGAAAACGGTTACAGAAAACGAACGGTTTAACATAAAAGAACAAAATTTGGTGAGCCAAGTGGTATTGGTGTACTGATCATTTCCTAAAAGTATCATCAAGATTGGGTTAAAAAATGTTTGCTGAGATTTCAGGAAACTCGTAGTTTTATGGGACCTTAAAAACCCTTTTAATTAAAGTGACTTTCATCAAACTCTGCTTGGGACTACATCAATAGGAAACTAACCATAAAGATAATACGTAAAACTACTATATTGTTCCAAGTTTCAAAGAGATAACACAAACCATGTTTGATTTAGAGTTCCAATTGCATGTATCCATATTGAAGAAAACAGAGTGAAACCTAAAAATGAAAACGGTTACTGCAAATGAACGTTTTAACCTAAAAAAAACGAAGTTTGGTGAGCCAAGTGGGATGGGTGTACTGATCTTTACCTTAAAGTATCATCAAGATTGGGTGAAAAAATGTTTGCTGAGATTTCGGCTAACTGGTAGTTTCTTGAAAGCTTGGCAACTTCTTTCAATGAAAGTGAGTTTCATAAGTCTCTGCTTGGGACTACATCAATAGGAAAAAAACCCATAGAGATAGAACGTAAAACTACTATATTGTGCCCAGGTTCAAAGAGCTAGCACAAACCGTGTTTGATATAGAATTCTAACTGCATGTATTTATATTGAGGAAAAAAGTGTGAAACCTAAAAATAAAAAAGGTTACTGCAAACGAACGGTTTAACCTAGAAGAACAAAATTTGGTGAGCCAAGTGGGATCGGTGGATTGATCATTACCTGAAAGTATCATCAAGATTGGGTGAAAAAATGTTTGCTGAGATTTCAGGAAACGCGTAGTTTTTTTAGAGCTTGGCAACCCCTTTCAATCAAAGTGATTTTCGTCAGTCTTTGCTTGAGGATACATCAATAGGAAACAAACCATAAAGATACAACTTGAAACTACTTTCTTGTGCCAAGTTTCAAAGAGCTAGAACCAACCGTGTTTGATTTAGAGTTCCAACTGCATGTATTCATATTGAAGAAAACAGAGTTAAACCTAAAAATAAAAACGGTTACTGCAAACAAATGGTTTAACCTAGAAAAACGAAATTTGGTGAACCAAGTGGAATCTGTGTACAGATCATCACCTGAACGTATCATCAAGATTGGGTGAAAAAATGTTTGCTGAGATTTCAGGAAACTGGTAGTTTTTTGGAAGCTTGGCAACCACTTTCAATGAAAGTGATTTTCGTCAGTCTCTTCTTAAGGCTACATCAATAGGAAACAAACCATAAAGATACAACTTGAAACTACTTTCTTATGCCAAGTTTCAAAGAGCTAGCACAAACCGTGTTTGATTTAGAGTTCCAAATGTATGTATCCATATTGAAGAAAACAAAGTGAAACCTAAAAATGAAAACGGTTACTGCAAACGAACAGTTTAACCTAGAAGGACGAAATTTGGTGAGCCAAGTGGGATTGGTGTACTCATCAATGCCTGACAGTATCATCAAGATTGGGTAAAAAAATATTTCTGAGATTTTAGGAAACTCGTAGTTTTTTTGAAGGTAGGCAACCCCTTTCAATGAAAGTGATTTTCGTCAGTCTCTGCTTGGGGCTACATCAATAGGAAACAAACAATAAGGATAGAACTTGAAACTACTTTGTTGTGCCATGTTTCAAAGAACTAGCACAAACCGGGTTTTTTTTAGAGTTCCAAATGCATGTATCCACATAGGAGAAAACAGATTGAAACCTGAAAATCAAAACGGTTACTGAAAACGAACGGTTTAACCTAAAAGAACGAAATTTGGTGAGCCAAGTGGTATTGTTGTACTGTTCATTAACTGAAAGTATCATCAAGATTGGGTTAAAAAATGTTTGCTAACATTTCAGGAAACTCGTAGTTATATGGGACCTTGGAAACTCCTTTCAATTAACGTGACTTTGGTCAGTCTCTGCTTAAGACTACATGAATAGGAAACAAACCATAAAGATAGAACGTAAAACTACTATATTGTTGCAAGTTTCAGAAAGATAACACAAACCCTGTTTGATTTAGAGTTCCAACTGCATGTATCCATATTGAAGAAAACAGAGTGAAACCTAAAACTGAAAACTGTTACTGCAAATGAACGTTTTAACCTAAAAGAACGAAGTTTGGTGAGCCTAGTGGGATTGGTGTACTGATCATTACCTGAAAGTATCATCAAGATTGGGTGAAAAAATGTTTGCTGAGATTTCAGCTAACTCATACTTTTTTGAAGCTTGGCAATTCCTTTCAATGAAAGTGAGTTTCGTCAGTCTCTGCTTGGGATTACATGAATATGAAAGAAAACCTTAGAGCTAGAATGTAAAACTACTATATTGTGCCAAGGTTCAAAGGGCTAGCAGAAACCGTTTTTGATTTAGATTTCTAACTGCATGTATCCATATTGAAGGAAACAGATTGAAACCTGAAAATGAAAACGGTTACTGCAAACGAACGGGTTAACCTAGAAGAACGAAATTTGGTGAGCCAAGTGGTATTGGTGTACTGATCATTACCTCAAAGTATCATCAAGATTGGGTGAAAAAATGTTTGCTGAGATTTCAGGGAAATCATAGATTTTTGGAAAGTAGGCAACCTATTTCAATGAAAGTAATTTTCGTCAGTCTCCGATTAGGGCTACATCAATAGGAAACAAACCATAAAGATACAACTTGAAACCGTTTCTTGTGCCAAGTTTCAAAAAGCTAGCACAAGACGTATTTGATTAAGAGTTCCAACTGCATGTATCCATATTGAAGAAAACATAGTGAAACCTAAAAATGAAAACGGTTACTGCAAACGAACGGTGTAAGCTAGAAGAACGAAATTTGGTGAGCCAAGTGGAAATGGTGGACTGATCATTACCTGAAAGTATCATCAAGATTGAGTGAAAAAATGTTTGCTTAGATTTCAGGAATCACGTAGTTTTTTGGAAGGTTGGTAACCCCTTTCAATAAAAGTAATTTTCGTCAGTCTCTGATTTGGGCTACATAAACAGGAAACAAACTATAACGATAGAAAGTGAAACTACTTTATTGTGCCATGTTTCAAAGAGCTAGCACAAACTGTGTTTGATTTAGAGTTCCAATTGCATGTATCCATATTGAAGAAAACTGAGTGAAACCTAAAAATGAAAACAGTTACTGCGAACGAATGGTTTAACCTAGAAGAACGAAATTTGGTGAGCCAAGTGGGATTGGTGTATGGATCATTACCTGAAAGTATCATGAAGATTGGGTGAAAAAATGCTTGCTGAGATTTCAGGAAACTCGTAATTTTATAGAAGCTTGGAAACCCCTTTAAATGAGTGTTATTTTCGTCAGTCTCTGCTTGGGATTACATCAATAGAAAACCAAAGATAGAGATAGAAAATAAAACTACTTTATTGTGCCACCTTTCAAAGAGCTAACACAAACTGTGTTTGATTTAGTGTTCCTACTTCATGTATCCATATTGAAAAATCAGACTGAAACCTAAAAATGAAAACGGTTACTGAAAACGAACGGTTTAACCTAGAAGAATGAAATTTGGTGAGCCAAGTGAGATTGGTGTACTGATCATTACCTGAAAGTATCATGAAGATTGGGTGAAAAAGTGTTTGCCGAGATTTCAGTAAACTCGTACTTTTTTAGAAGGTAGGCAAACCCTTTCAATGAAAGTGATTTTCGTCAGTCTCTGATTGGGGCTACATCAATAGGAAACAAACTATAAAGATAGAACTTGTAACTACTTTCTTGTGCCAAGTTTCAAAGACCTAGCACAAACCGTGTTTGATTTAGAGTTCCAACTGCATGTATCCATATTGAAGAAAACAGTTTGAAACCAAAAAATTAAAACGGTTACAGCAAACGAATGGTTTAACCTAGAAGAACGAAATTTGGTGAGCCAAGTGGGATTGGTGTACTGATCATTACCTGAAAGTATCATCAATATTGGTGAAAAAATGTTTGCTGAGATTTTAGAAAACTCATAGTTTTTTGGAATGTAGGCATCCCCTTTCAATGAAAGTGATTTTTGTCAGTCTCTGCTTGGGGCTACATCAATCGAAAACAAACCATATAGATACAACTTGAAACTTCGTTCTGGTGCCATGTTTCAAAGAGCTAGCACAAACTGTGTTTGATTTAGAGTTCCAACAGCATTTATCCCTAATGAAGAAAAGAGAGTGAAACCTAAAAATGAAAACGGTTCCACCGAAAGAACGGTTTAACCTAGAAGAACGAAATTTGGTGAGCCAAGTGGGATTGGTGGACTGATCATTAGAACATGAAACTACTTTATTATGCCAATTTTCAAAGAGCTAGCACTAACAATGTTTGATTTAGAGTTCCAACTGAATGTATTTATATTGATGAAATCAGAGTGAAACCAAAAAATGAATACGGTTACTGCAAACAAACGGTTTAAACTAGAAAAACAAAATTTGGCTAGCCAAGTGGTATTGGTGTACTGATCATTACCTGAAAGTATCATCAAGATTGGTTGAAAAAATATTTGCTGGATTTCAGGAAACTCGTAGTTTTTTAAAAGGTAGGCAACCCCTTTCAATTAAAGTGATTTTCGTCAGTCTCTGATTGCGGCTACATCAATAGGAAACAAATCATAAAGATACAACTTGAAACTACTTTCTTGTGCCAAGTTTTAAAGAGCTAGCACAAACCGTGTTTGAATTAGAGTTCCAACAGCATGTATCCATATTTAAGAAAACAGAGTGAACCTAAAAATGAAACGGTTACTGCACTCGAATGGTTTAACCTAGAAGAACGAAAATTTGTGAGCCAAGTGGGATTGGTGTAATTATCATTACCTGAAAATATCATCAAGATTTGGTGAAAAAATGTTTGCTGAGATTTCAGGAAACTCGTAGTTTTTTGGAAGGTAGGCAACCCCATTCAATGAAAAAGATTTTCGTCAGTCTCTGATTAGGGCTACATCAAAAGGAAAAAAATCATAAAGATACAACTTGAAACTACTTTCTTGTGCCAAGTTTCAAAGAGCTAGCACAAACTGTGTTTGAATTAGAGTTCCAACAGCATTTATCCATATTGAAGAAAACAAAGTGAACCTAAAAATGAAACTGTTACTGCACTCGAATGGTTTAACCTAGAAGAATGAAAACTTGTGAGCCAAGGCGGATTGGTGTACTGATCATTACCTGAAAGTATCATCAAGTTTGGGTGAGAAAATATTTGCTGAGATTTCAGGAAACTCGTAGTTTTTTGGAAGCTTGGCAACTCCTTTCAATGAAAGTGATTTTCGTCAGTCTCTGCTTGGGGCTATATAAATAGGAAACAAACCATTAAGACAGAACTTGAAACTACTTTCTTGTGCCAAGTTTCAAAGAGCTAGCACTAACCATGTTTGATTTAGAGTTTCAATTGCATGTATCCATATTGAAGAAATCAAAGTGAAAACTAAAAATGAAAACGGTTACTGCAAACGAACGGTTTAACCTAGAAAAAAGTGGTATTGGTGTACTGATCATTATCTGAAAGTATCATCAAGATTGGGTGAAAAAATGTTTGCTGAGATTTCAGGGAAATTGTAGTTTCTTGGAAAGTTGGCAACCCGTTTCAATGAAAGTCATTTTCGTCTGTCTCTGATTAGGGCTACATCAATACTAAACAAACCATATATATATATATCTTGAAACTACTTTCTTGTGCCAAGTTTAAAGAGCTAGCACAAACTGTGTTTGATTTAGAGTTCCAACTGCATTTATCCATATTGAAGAAAACAGAGTGAAACTTAAATTAAAAACGGTTAATGCAAACGAACGGTTTAACCTAGAAGAACAAAATTATGTGAGCCAAGTGTAATCGGTGTACTGATCATTACCTGAAAGTATCATCAAGTTTGGGTGAAAAAATGTTTCTAAGATTTCAGGAAACTCGTAGTTTTTTGGAAGGTAGGTAAACCCTTTCAATGAAAGTGATTTTTGTCAGTCTCTGCTTGGGGCTACATCATTCGAAAACAAACCATAAAGATACAACTTGAAACTACGTTCTGGTGCCAAGTTTCAAAGAGCCAGCAGAAACCGTGTTTGTTTTAGAGTTCCAAATACATGTATGCATATAAGAGAAAACAGATTGAAACCTAAAAATGAAAATGTTTACTGCAAACGACGGTTTAAACTAGAAGAACAAAATTTGGTGAGCCAAGTGGGATTGTTATACTGATCATTACCTGAAAGTATCATCACGCTTGGGTGAAAAAATGTTCCTGAGATTTCAGGAAACTCGTAGTTATTTAAAAGCTTGGCAACCCCTTTCAATGAAAGTGATTTTCGTCAGTCTCTGCTTGGGGCTATATCAATCGAAAACAAACCATAAAAATACAACTTGAAACTACTTTCTTGTGCCAAGTTTCAAAGAGCTAGCACAAACCGTGTATGATTTAGAGTTCCAACTGCATGTAACTATATTGAAGAAAACAGAGTGAAACCTAAAAATTAAAACGGTTACTGCAAACGAAAGGTTTAACCTAGAAGAATGAAATTTGGTGAGCCAAGTGGGATTGGTGTACTGATCATTACCTGAAAGTATCATCAAGATTGGGTCAAAAAATGTTTGCTGGATTTTAGGAAACTCGTATTTTTTTGGAAGGTAGGCAACCCCTTTTAATGAAAGTGATTTTCGTCAGTCTCTGATTGGGGCTACATCAATAGGAAACAAATCATAAAGATACAACTTGAAACTACGTTCTGGTGCCATGTTTCAAAGAGCTAGCACAAACTGTGTTTGATTTAGAGTTCCAACAGCATGTATCCATATTGAAGAAAAGAGAGTGAAACCTAAAAATGAAAACGGTTCCACCAAAAGAACGGTTTAACCTAGAAGAACGAAATTTGGTGAGCCAAGTGGGATTGGTGTACTGATCATTACCTGAAAGTTTATCAAGATTGGGTGAAAAAACATTTGCTGAGATTCCAGGAGAATCATAGTTTTTTGGAAGCTCGGCAAGCCCTTTCAATGAAAGTGATTTTTCCAGTCTTTGCTTTGGGCTACATCAATAGCAAACAAACAATAGAGATAGAACATGGAACTACTTTATTGTGCCAACTTTCAAAGAGCTAGCACAAACCCTGTTTGATTTAGAGATCCAACTACATGTATCCATAAAGGAGAAACAGAGTGAAACCTCAAAATGAAAACGTTTACTGCAAACGAACGGTTTAACCTAGAAGAACGAAATTTTGTGAGCAAAGTAAGATTTGTGTCCTATTCATTACCTGAAAGTATCATGAAGATTGGGTGAAAAAACATTTGCTGAGATTCCAGGAGATTCTTAGTTTTTTGGAAGCTGGGCAAGTCCTTTAAATGAAAGTGATTTTTGCAAGTCTATTTTTTGGGCTACATCAATAGCAAACAAACCATAGAGATAGAGCTTGGAACTACTCTATTTTGCCAAGTTTCAAAGAGCTAGCACAAACCCTGTTTGATTTAGAGTTCCAACTACATGTATCCATATAAAAGAAAACAGAGTAAAACCTCAAAATGAAAATGATTACTGCAAACGAATGGTTTAACATAGAAGAACAAATTTGGGAGCCAAGTGGGACTGGTCTACTGATCATTACCTGAAAGTATCATCAAGATTGGGTGAAAAAACATTTGCTGAGATTCCAGCAGATTCGTAATTCTTTGGAACCTGGGCAAGCCCTTTTTTTGAAATTGATTTTTGCCACACTCTTTTTTGGGCTACATCAATAGCAATCAAACCATTAAGATACAAATTGGAACTTCTTTATTGTGCCAAGTTTCAAAGAGCTAGCACAAACCCTGTTTGATCTAGTGTTCCAACTAGATGTATCCATATAGGAGAAAACAGAGTGAAACCTCAAAATGTAAACAATTACTGCAAACGAACTGTTCAACCTAGAAAAAAAAAATTTTGAGCCAAGTGAAACTGGTGTACTGATCATTACCTGAAGGTATCATCAAGATTGGGTGAAAAACATTTGCTGAGATTTCAGGAGATTCGTAGTTTTTTGAAAACTGGACAAGCCTTTCAATGAAAGTAATTTTCGCCAGTTTCTGCATTAGGCTACATCAATAGCAAAGAAACCATAAAGATAGAACTTGGGACTACTTTATTGTGACAAGTTTCAAAGAGCTAGCACAAACCATGTTTGATTTAGAGATCCAAATACATGTATCCATATAGGAGAAAACAGAGTGAAACCTCAAAATGAAAACGGTTAATGCAAACGAACGGTTTAACCCAGAAGAACGAAATTTAGGGAGCCAAGGGAGACTGGTGTACTGATCATTTTCTGAAAGTATCATAAAGATTCGGTGAAAAAACTTTTGCTGAGATTTCAGGAGATTTGTAGTTTTTTGGAAGCTGGGAAAGCCGTTTTTATGAACGTGATTTTTTCCAGTCTATTTTTGGACTACATCAATAGCAAACAAACCATAGAGATATAACTTGGAACTACTTTATTGTGCCAAGTTTAAAAGAGCTAGCACAAACCGTGTTTGATTTAGATTTCCAACTACATGTATTCATTTAGGAGAAAACAGGGTGAAACCTCAAAATGAAAACGGTTACTGCAAACGAACGTTTTAACCTAGAAGAACGAAATTTGGTGAGCCAAGTGAGACTGGAGTACTGATCATTACCTGAAAGTATCATTAGATTGGGTGAAAAAACATTTGCTAAGATTTCAGAAGTTTCGTAGATTTTGGAAGCTGGGCAAGACCTTTCAATGAAAGTGATTTTCGCCAGTCCCTGCTTTGGGCTACATCAATAGCAAACAAACCATAGAGATAGAACTTGAACTACTTTATTGTGCCAAGTTTCAAAGAGCTAGCACAAACCGTGGTTGATTTAGAGTTACAACTAAATGTATTTATATAGGAGAAAACAGAGTGAAACCTCAAAATGAAAACGGTTACTGCAAACGAACGGTTTAACCTAGAAAAAAGAAATTTTGTGAGCCAAGTGGGATTGGTATGCTGATCATTACCTGAAAGTATCATCATGATTGGGTGAAAAAACTTTTGCTGAGATTTTAGGACATTCGTAATTTTATAGAAACGGGAAAGCCCTTTTTGTGAAAGTGATTTTTGCCAGTCTCTTTCATAAGCTACATCAATAGCAATCAACCATAGAGATAGAACGTGGAACTACTTTATTGTGCCAGTTTCAAAGAGCTAGCAAAAACCGTGTTTGATTTAGAGTTTCAACTATATGTATCCATATAGGAGAAAACAGAGTGAAACCTCAAAATGAAAATGGTTACTGCAAACAAATGGTTTAACCTAGAAGAACGAAATTGGTGACCCATGTGGTACTGGTATTGATCTTTACCTGAAAGTATCATGAAGATTGTTTTAAAAAACATTTGCTGAGATTCCAGGAGATTCGTAGTTTTTTGAAAGCTAGGCAAGCCTTTTCAATGAAAGTGATTTTCGCCAGTCTTTGCTTTGGGCTACATCAATAGAAAACAAACCATAGTGATAGAACTTGGAACTACTTTATTGTGCCAAGTTTCAAAGAGCTAGCACAAACCCTGTTTGATTTAGAGTTCCAATTACATGTATTCATAAAAAAGAAAACAGAGTAAAACATAAAAATGAAAATGATTAATGCAAACAAAGGGTTTTACATAGAAGAAAGAAATTTGGGAGCCAAGTGGGACTGGCGTACTGATCATTACCTGAAAGTATCATCAAGATTGGGTGAAAAAAACATTTGCTGAGATTCCAGGAGATTCGTAGTTTTTTGGAACCTGGGCAATCCCTTTTTAGGAAATTGATTTTTGCCAGTCTCTTTTTTGGGCTACATCAATAGAAATCAAACCATAGAGATAAAACTTGGAACTACTTTATTGTGCCAGTTTCAAAGACCTAGCACAAACCCTGTTTGATTTAGAGTTCCAACTACATGTATCCTTATAAGAGAATACAGATTGAAAACTCAAAATGAAAACGATTACTGCAAACGAACGGTTTAACCTAGAAGAATGAAATTTGGTGAGCCAAGTGGGATTGGTGTGCTGATCATTACCTGAAAGTATCATCATGACTGGATGAAAAAACTTTTGCTGAGATTCCAGGAGATTCGTTGTTTTGTAGAACCTGGTCAAGCCCTCTTTATGAAAGTGATTTTTGCCAGTCTTTTTTTTGGGCTACATCAATAGCAAACAATCCATAGAGATAGAACTTGGAACTACTTTATTGTGCCAGTTTCAAAGAGCTAGCAAAAACCGTGTTTGATTTAGAGTTCCAACTATATATATCCATATAGGAGAAAACAGAGTGAAAACTCAAATGAAAATGGTTACTGCAAACGAACGGTTTAACCCAGAAGAAAAAAATTTGGTTAGCCACGTTGGACTGGTACTGATTATTACATGAAAGTATCATGAAGATTGGGTGAGAAAACATTAGCTGAGATTCCAGGAGATTCATAGATTTTGGAAGCTGGGCAAGTACTTTCAATGAAAGTGATTTTCGAAAGTCACTGCTTTTAGCTACATCAATAGCAAACAAACCATAGAGATGGAACTTTGATCTACTTTATTGTGCCAAGTTTCAAAGAGCTAGCACAAACCGTGTTTGATTTAGAGTTCCAACTACATGTACCTCTATAGGTGAAAATAGAGTGAAACCTCAAAATGAAAACGGTTACTGAAAACGAACGGTTTAATGTAGAAGAACGAAATTTGGTGAGCCAAGTGGGACTGGTGTACTGATCATTACCTGAAAGTATCATCTAGATTGGGTTCAAAAACCTTTGCTGAGATTTCAGGAGATTCGTAGATTTTTGGAATCTGGGCAAGCCCTTTCAATGAAAGTGAATTTCGCAATTCTCTTTTTTGGGCTACATCAATAGAAAACAAACCATAGAGATAGAACTTGGAACTTCTTTATTGTGCCAAGTTTCAAAGAGCTAGCACAAAGGGAGTTTGATTTAGAGTTCCAACTACATGTATCCGTATAGGAGAAAACAGAGTGAAACCTCAAAATGAAAACGGTTACTGCAAACTGTCGGTTTAACCTAGAATAACGAAATTTGTTGAGCCAAGTGGTACTGGTGTACTGATCATTACCTGAAAGTATCATGAAGATTGGATGAAAAAACTTTTGCTGAGATTCCAGGAGATTCGTAGTTTTTTGGAAGCTGGCCAAACCTTTTCAATTAAAGTGATTTTCGCCAGTCTCTGCTCTGAGCTACATAATTAACAAACAAACCATAGAGAAAGAACTTGGAACTACTTTATTGTGCCAAGTTTCAAAGAGCTAGCACAAATCGTGTTTGATTTAGAGTTCAAACTACATGTATCCATATAGGAGAAAACAGAGTGAAACCTCAAAATGAAAACGGTTACTGCAAACAAACGGTTTAACCTAAAAGAACAAAATTTCGTGAGCCAAGTTGAACTGGTGAACTGATTATTACCTGAAGTATCATCAATATTGGGTGAAAAAACATTTGCTGAGATTCCAGGAGATTCGTAGTTTTTGGAAGCTGGCAAGCCCTTTCAATGAAAGTGATTTTTGCCAGTCTCTGCTTTGGCCTACATGAATAGCAAAAAAACCATAGAGATAAAACTTGGAACTACTTTATTGTTCCAAGTTTCAAAGAGCAAGCACAAACCGTGTTTGATTTAGAGTTCCAAATACATGTATTTATATAGGAGAAAACAGTGAAACCTCAAAATGAAAACGGTTACTGCAAACGAACGGCTTAACCTAGATGAACGAAATTTGGTGAGCCAAGTGGGTCTGGTGTACTGATCATTCCCTGAAAGTATCATGAAGTTTGGGTGAAAAAACTTTTGCTGAGATACCAAGAGATTTGTAGTTTTTTGAAAGCTGGGAAAGCCCTTTTTATGAAAGTGATTTTTGCCAGTGTATTTTTGGACTACATAAATAGCAAACAAACCATAGAGATAGAACATTGAACAACTTTATTGTGCCATGTTTCAAGGAGCTAGCACAAACCATGTTTGATTTAGAGTTCCAAATACATGTATCCATACAGGAGAAAACAGAGTGAAACCTCAGAATGAAAACGGTTACTGCAAACGAACGGTTTAACCTAGAGGAACAAAATTTGGTGAGCCATGTGGGACTGGTACTGATCATTACCTGAAAGTATCATGAAGATTGGGTGAAAAAACATTAGCTGAGATTTCAGGAGATTCGTAGTTTTTTCAAAGCTGGGCAAGCCCTTTCAATGAAAGTGATTTTTGCCTGTCTCTGCTTTGGGCTACATCAATAGTAAACAAATCATAGAGAGAGAACTTGGAACTACTTTATTGTGCCAAGTTTGAAAGTGCTAGCACAAACCGTGTTTGATTTAGAGTTTCAAATACATGTATCCATATAGGAGAAAACAGAGTGAAACCTCAAAATGAAAACGGTTAGTTCAAACGAACAGTTATACATAAAAGAAAGAAATTTGGTGAGCAAAGTGGGATTCTTGTACTAATCATTACCTGGAACTATAATCAAGATTGGGTGCAAAAACATTAGCTGAGATTTCAGGAGTTTCGTAGTTTTGGGAATGCTGGGAACGCCCTTTCAATTAAAGTGATTTTCGCCAGTCTCTGCTTTGGGCTACATTAATAGCAAACAAACCATAAAGATAGAACTTGGAACTACTTTATTATACCAAGTTTCAAACAGCTAGCACAAAACGTGTTTGATTTAGAGTTCCAACTGCATGTATCCTTATAGGAGAAAACAGAGTGAAACCTCAAAATGAAAACAGTAACTGCAAATGAATGGTTAAACCTAGAAGAACGAAATTTGGTGAGCCAAGTCAGATTGGTGTACTGATCATAACCTGAAAGTATCATCAAGATTGGGTGAAAGAGCATTTGCTGAAATTTCAGGAGATTCGTAGTTTTTTGGAAGCTGGGAAAGCCCTTTCAATGAAAGTGATTTTCTACAGTCTCTGCTTTGGGGTACATCAATAGCAAACAAACCATAGAGAAAGAACTTGAAACTGCTTTATTGTGCCAAGTTTCAAAGATCTAGCACAAACCGTGTTTGATTTAGATTTCCAATTACATGTATCCATATAGGAGAAAACAGAGTGAATCCGCAAAATGGAAATGGTTACTGCAAACGAACGGTTTAACCTAGTAGAACAAAATTTGGTGAGCCAAGTGGGACTGGTGTACTGATCATTACCTAAAAGTATCATCAAGATTGGGTGAAAAACCTTTTGCTCAGATTCCAGGAGATTCATAGTTTTTTGGAAGCTTGGCAAGCCCTTTCAATGAAAGTGATTTTTGCCAGTCTCTCCTTGGGCTACATCAATAGCAAACAATCCATAGAGATAGAACTTGGAACTACTTTATTGTGCCAAGTTTCAAAGAGCTACCACAAACCGTGTTTGATTTAGAGTTTAAACTACATGTATCCATATAGGAGAAAACAGAGTAAAACCTCAAAATGAAAACGGTAACTACAAACGAACGTTTTAACCTAGAAGAACGAAAATTGGTGAGCCAAGTGTGAATGGTGGACTTATCATTTTCTGAAAGTATCATGAAGATTGGGTGAAAAAACATTTGCTGAGATTCCAGGAGATTCGTAGTTTTTTGGAAGCTAGGCAAGCCCTTTCAATGAAAGTGATTTTTGCCAGTCTCTGCTTTGGGCTACATCAATAGCAAACAAACCATAGAGATAGAACTTGGAACTACTTTATTGTGCCAAGTTTCAAAGAGCTAGCACAAACCCTTTTTGATTTAGAGTTTCAACTACATATATCCATATAGGAGAAAACAGAGTGAAACCTCAAAATTAAAACAGTTACTGCAAAGATCGGTTTAACCTAGAAGAAAGATATTTGGTGAGCTAAGTGGGACTGGTGTACTACCCTGAAAGTATCATCAAGATTGGGTGAAAAAACCTTTGTTGAGATTCCAAAAGATTGGTAGTTTTTTGGAAGCTAGGCAAGCCATTTAAATGAAAGTGATTTTCGCCAGTCTCTGCTTTGGGCTACATCAATAGCAAACAAACCATGAAGATTGAACTTGGAACTACTTTATTATGCCAAGTTGCAAACAGCTAGCACAAACCGTGTTTGATTTAGAGTTCCAAATGCATATATCCATACAGAAGAAAACAGAGTGAAACCTCAAATGAAAACGGTTACTTCAAACGAATGGTTGAACCTAGAAAACGAAATTGGTGAGCCAAGTAGGACAGTTGTACTGATCATTTTCTGAAAGTAACATGAAGATTGGGTGAAAAAAACATTTGCTGAGTAAAATTTTAAAATGAAAACGGTAACTGCAAACGAACAGTTAAACTTGAAGAACGAAATTTCTTGAGCCAATTGGGACTTGTGTACTGATCATCACCTGAAAGTATCATGAAGATCGGGTGAAAAAACATTTGTTTACAATCCAGGTCATTGATAGTTTTTTGAAAGCTAGGCAAGCCCTTTCAATGAAAGTGATTTTCGTCATTCTCTGCTTGGGGCTACATCAATAGTAAACAAACCATAAAGGTACAACTTGAAACCTCTTTCTTTTTCCAAGTTTTAAAGAGCTAGCACAAACCGTGTTTGTTTTAGAGTTCCAAATACATGTATCCATATAGGAGAAAAAAGATTAAAACCTACAATAGAAAACGGTTACTGCAAATGAAAGGTTTAACCTAGAAGAACGAAATTTGTAGAGCCAAGTGGGATTTGTGTACTGATCATTACCTGAAAGAATCATCAAGATTTGGTAAAAAAATGTTTGCTGAGATTTCAGAAAACTCATATTTTTATGGAAGCTTGGCAACCCCTTTCAATGAAAGTGATTTTCGTCAGTCTCTTCTTGGGGCTACATTAATAGGAAACAAACCATAGAGACAGAACATAAAACTACTATATTGTGCCAAGATTCAAAGAGCTAGCACAAACCGTGTTTGATTTCGAGTTTCAACTGCATGTTTCATAATGAAAAAAACAGAGTGAAACCTAAAAATGAAAACGGTGACTGCAAACGAACGGTTTAACCTAGAAGAACGAAATTTTGTGAGCCAAGTGGGATTGGTGTACTAATCATTACCTTTAAGTATCATCAAGATTGGGTTAAAAAATGTTGCTGATATTTCAGGAGAGTCACAGTTTTATGGAAGGTAAGCTACCCCTTTCAATGAAAGTGATTGAACGTAAAACTACTATAATGTGCCAGGTTTCAAAAAGGTAGCACAAACCGTGTTTGATTTAGAGTTCAAACTACATATATCCATATAGGTTAAAACAGAGTGAAACCTCAAAATAAAAACGGTTACTGCAAACGAATGATTTAACCTAGAAGAACGAAATTTGTGGAGCCAAGTGGGATTGTTGGACTGATCATTACCTGAAAGTATCATCAAGATTGGGTGAAAAAATGTTTGCTGAGATTTCAGGAAACTCGTAGTTTTTTGGAAGCTTGGCAACTCCTTTTAATGAAAGTGATTTTCGTAAGTCTCTGCTTGGGGCTACATCAATAAGAAAAAAAACATAAAGATAGAACTTGAAACTACTTTATTTTGCCAAGTTTCAAAGAGCTAGCACAAATTGTGTTTGATTTAGAGTTCCAACTGCATGTATCCATATTGAAGAAAACAGAGTGAAACCTAAAAAGGTTAACGGTTACTACAAACGAACGGTTTAACCTAGAAGAACGAAATTTGGTGAGCCATGTGGTATGTGTGTAGTGATCATTACCTGAAAGTATCATCAAGATTGAGTGAAAAAATGTTTGCTGAGATTTCAGGAAACTCATAGTTTTTTGGAAGTTAGGCAACCCCTTTCAATGAACGTGATTTTCGTCAGTCTCTGCTTGGGGCTACATCAATAGGAAACAAACCATAAAGATAGAACTTGAAACTACTTTCTTGTGCCATGTTTGAAAGAGCTAGCACACATCGTGTTTTTTTTAGAGTTCCAAATCCATGTATCCATATAGGAGAATACAGATTGAAACATAAAAATTAAAACGGTTACTGCAAACGAACTGTTTAATCTAGAAGAACGAAATTTGGTGAGTCAAGTGGAATTGGTGTACTGATCATTACATCAAATTATCATCAAGATTGGGTGAAAAAATGTTTGCTGAGATTTCAGAAAACTCGTAGTTTTATGGAAGCTTGGCAACCCCTTTCAATGCAAGTTATTTTTGTCAGTCTCTGCTTGGGACTACATCAGTAGAAAACAAACCATAGAGATAGAACGTAAAACTATGATATTGTGCCAGGTTTCAAAGGGCTAGCACAAACTGTGTTTGATTTGGACTTCCAACTGCATGTATCCATATTGAAAAAAACAGAGTAAAACCTAAAAATGTAAACCGTTACTGCAAATGAATGGTTTAACCTAGAGGAACGAAATTTGGTCAGCCAAGTTGGATTGTGTACTGATCATTACCTGAGAGTATCATCAAGATTGGGTGAAAAAATGTTTGCTGAGATTTCAGGAAACTCATGGTTTTTTGGAAGAGAGGCAACCCTTTTCAATGAAAGTGATTTTCATCAGTCTCTGCTTGAAACTACATCAATAGGAAACAAACCGTAGAGATAGAATGTAAATCTACTATATTGTGCCAAGTTTCAAAGAGCTAGCACAAACCGTGTTTGATTTAGAGTTCAAACTGCATGTATCCATATTGAAAAAAACAGAGTGAAACCTAAAAATGAAAACGGTTACTGCAAACGAATGGTTTAACCTAGAAGAACGAAATTTGGTGAGCCAAATGGAATTGGTGTACTGATCATTATCTGAAAGTATCATCAAGATTGGGTGAAAAAATGTTTGCTGAGATTTCAGGAAACTCGTAGGTTTTTGGTAGCTTGGCAACCCCTTTCAATTAAAGTGATTTTCATCAGTCTCTGCTTGGGGCTACATTAATAACAAATAAACCATAAAGATAGAACTTGAAACTATTTTATTGTTACAAGTTTCAAAGAGCTAGCACAAACCTTGTTTGTTTTAGAGTTTCAAATAAATGTATCTATATAGGAGAATACAGATTGAAACCTAAAAATTAAAACTGTAACTGCAAACGAACGGTTTAACCTAGAAGAACGAAATTTGTGGTGCCAAGTGGGATGGGTGTACTGATCATTACCTGAAAGTATCACCAAGATTGGGTGAAAAAATATTTTCTGAGATCTCAGAAAACTCGTAGTTTCATGGAAGCTTGGCAACCCCTTACAATGAAAGTGATTTTCGTCAGTCTCTCTTTTGGACTACATCAATAGGAAACAAACCATAGATATAGAATGTAAAACTACTATATTGTGCCACGTTTCAAATGCTAGCACAAACCATGTTTGATTTAGAGTTCCAACTGCATGTATCCATATTGAAGAAAACAGAGTAAAACCTAAAAATGAAAACGGTTACTCCAAATGGACGGTTTAACCTAGAAGAACGAAATTTTGTGAGCCAAGTGGGATTGGTGTACTAATCATTACCGAAAGTTTCGTAAAGATTGGGTGAAAAAATGTTTGCTGGGATTTCAGGAAACTCGTAGTTTTTATGAAGGTAGGCAACCCCTTTCAATGAAAGTAATTTTCGTCAGTCTCTTCTTGGGGCTACATCAATAGGAAACAAACCATAAAGATACAACTTGAAACTAGTTTATTGTGCCAAGTTCAAAGAGCTAGCACAAACCATGTTTGATTTAGAGTTCCAACTGCATTTATCCATATTGAAGAAAACAGAGTGAAACCTAAAAATTAAAAAGGTTACTGCAAACAAAAGGTTTAACATAGAAGAAGGAAATTTGGTGAGCCAAGTGGGATAGGTGTACTGATCATTACCTGAAAGTATCATCAAGATTGGGTAAAAAAATGTTTGCTGAGATTTCAGGAAACTTGTAGATTTTTGGAAGGTAGGCAACCCCTTTCAATGAAAGTGATTTTCGTAAATCTCTGCTTGGGGCTACATCAATAGGAAACAAACCAAAAATATAGAACTTAAAACTACTTTCTTGTGCCAAGTTTCATAGAGCTAGCACAAACGTGTTTGATTTAGAGTTCCAACAGCATGTATCCATATTGAAGAAAACAGAGTGAAAACTAAAAATGAAAACGTTACTGCAAATGAACGGTTTAACGTAGAAGAACGAAGTTTGGTGAGCCAAGTGGGAATTGTGTACTGATCATTACCTGAAATTATCATCAAGATTGGCGAAAAAATGTTTGCTGAGAATTCCGGAAAATCGTAGTTTTTTGTAAGGTAGGCAACCCCTTTCAATGAAAGTGATTTTCATCAATCTATGCTTGGGGCTACATCAATAGGAAACAAACCATAAAGATACAACTTGAAACTACATTCTTGTGCCAAATTGCAAAGAGCTAGCAAAAAAACCTGTTTGTTTTAGAGTTCCAAATACATGTATCCATATAGGAGAAAACAGACTGAAACCTCAAAATGAAAACGGTTACTGCAAACGAAGGGTTTAACCTATAAGAACGAAATTTGGTGCGCCAAGTGGGATTGGTGTTCGGATCATTACCTGAAAGTATCATCAAGATTGGGTAAAAAAATGTTTGCTGAAATTTCAGGAAACTCATAGTTTTATGGAAGCTTGGAAACCCCTATCAATGAAAGTGATTTTCATCAGTCACTTTTTGGACTACATCAATAGGAAACAAAACATAGAGATAGAATGTAAAACTAGTATATAGTGCCAAGTTTCAAAGAGCAAGCACAAACCATGTTTGTTTTAGAGTTCCAACTGCATGTATCCATATTGAAGAAAACAGAGTGAAACCTAAAAATGAAAATGGTTACTGCAAAGAATGGTTTAACCTAGAAGAATGAAATTTGGTGAGCCAAGTTGAATTGGTGTACTGATCATTACCTGAAAGTATCATCAAGATTGGGTGAAAAAATGTTTGCTGAGAATTCAGGAAACTCGTAGATTTTTCGAAGGCAGGCAACCCCTTTCAATAAAAGTGATTGTCGTCAGTCTCTGCTTGGGACTACACCAATAGGAAAAAAACCATAAAGATAGACTTGAAAATACTTTCTTGTGCAAAGTTTCAATAAGCCAACACAATCCGTGTTTCTTTTAGTGTTCCAAATACATGTATCCATATAGGAGAAAACAGACTGAAACCTCAAAATGAAAAAGGTTACTGCAAACGAATGGTTTAACCTAAAAGAACGATATTTGGAGAGCCAAGTGTTATTAGTGTCCGGATCATTACGTGAAAGTATCATCAAGATTGGGTGAAAACATGTTTGCAGAAATTTCAGGAAACTCGTAGTTTTATGGAAGCTTGGCAACCCCTTTCAATGAAAGTGATTTTCGTCAGTCTCTGCTTGGAACTACATCAATAGAACACAAACCATAAAGATATAATGTAAAACTAGTAAAATGTGCCAAGTTTCAAAGAGCTAGTACAAACCGTGTTTGATTTAGAGTTCCAACTGCTTGTATCCATATTGAAGAAAACAGAGTGAAACCTAGAAATGTAAACGGTTACTGCTATCGAACGGTTTAACCTAGAAGAACGAAATTTGGTGAGCCAAGTGGGATCCGTATACTGATCATTACGTGAAATTATCATCAAGATTGGGTGGAAAAATGTTTATTGAGATTTCAGGAAACTCGTAGTTTTATGGAAGCTCTGCAACCACTTTCAATGAAAGTAATTTTCTTCAGTCTCTGCTTGGGACTACATCAAAAGAAAACAAACCATAAAGATAGAACTTGAAACTTCTTAGTTGTGCCAAGTTTCAGAGAGATAGCACAAACCGTGTTTGTTTTAGAGTTCCAAATACATGCATCCATATAGGAAAAAAAAGAGTGAAACTTTAAAATGAAAACGGTTACTGCAAACGAATGGTTTAACAGAGAAGAACTAAATTTGGTGAGCCAAGTGGGACTGGTGTTCTGATCATTACCTGAAAGTATCATCAAGATTGGGTGAAAAAACATTTGCTGAGATTCCAGGAGATTGGTAGTTTTTTGGAAGCTGGGCAAGTCCTTTCAATGAAAGTGATTTTCGTCAGTCTCTCCTTGGGGCTACATCAATAGAAAACAAACCATGAAGATACAACTTGAAACTACTTTCTTGTGCCATGTTTCAAAGAGCTAGCAAAAACCGTGTTTGATTTAGAGTTACAACTGTATGTATCCAAATTGAAGAAAACAGAGTGAAACCTTAAAATAAAAACGGTTACTGCAAATGAACGGTTTAACCTAGAAGAACAAATTTTGGTGAGCCAAGTGGGATTGGTGTAGTGATTATTACCTGCAAGTATCATCAAGATTGGGTGAAAGAATGTTTGCTGAGATTTGAGGAAACTCGTAGTTTTTTGGAAGATAGGCAACCCCTGTCAATAGAAGTTATTTTCGTCATCTCTGCTTGGGGCTACATCAATAGGAAACAAACCATAAAGATAGAACTTGAAACTACTTTCTGTGCCACGTTTCAAAGAGCTATCAAAAACCGTGTTTGTTTTAGAGTTCCAAATACATGTATCCATATAGGAGAAAACAGATTGAAACCTAAAAATGAAAACGGTTAGTGCAAACGAAGGGTTTTACGTAGAAGAACAAAATTTGGTGAGCCAAGAGGGATTGGTGTAAGGATCATTACCTGAAAGTATCATCAAGATTGGGTGAAAAAATGTTTGCTGAGATTTCAGGATACTCGTAGTTTTATGGAAGCTTTGCAACCTCTTTCAGTGAAAGTGATTTTCGTCAGTCTCTGCTTAGGACTACATCAATAGAAACAAACCATAAAGATAGAACTTGAAACTTCTTAATTGTGCCAAGTTTCAGAGAGCTAGCATAAACCGTGTTGGATTTAGAGTTCCAACTACATATATCCATATTGAAAAAAACAGAGTGAAACCAAAAAATGAAATTGGTTACTGCAAACGAACGGTATAACCTAAAAGAACGAAATTTGGTGAGTCAAGTGGGATTGGTGTACTGATCATTCCTGAAAGTATCATCAAGATTTGGTGAAAAAATATTAGCTGAGATTTCAGGAAACTCGTAGTTTTTTGGAAGGTAGGCATCCCCTTTCAATATAAGTGATTTTCGTCAGTCTCTGCTTGGGGCTGTATCAATAGGAAACAAACCATAAAAATAGAAATTGAAACTACATTCTTGTGCCAAGTTTCAAAGAGATAGCAATAACCATGCTTGATTTACTGTTCCAACTGCATGTATCCATATTGAAGAAAACAGAGTGAAACCTAAAAATGAAAGCGGTTACTGCAAACTAACAGTTTAACCTAGAAGAACAAAATTTGGTGAGCCCAGTGGGATTGGTGTACTGATCATTACCTGAATGTATCATCAAGATTGGGTGAAAAAATGTTTGCTGAGATTTCAGGAAACTCGTTTTTTGGAAGGTAGGCAACTCCTTTCAATGAAAGTGATTCTCGTCAATCTCTGCTTAGGGCTAAATCAATAGGAAACAAATCATAAAGATAGAACTTGAAACTACTTTCTTGTGCCAAGTTGCAAAGAGCTAGCACAAACCGTGTTATATTTAGAGTTCCAACTGCATGTATCCGTATTTAAGAAAACAGAGTGAAACCTAAAAATTAAAACGGTTACTGCAAAAAAAAGGTTTAACCTGAAAGAACGAAATTTGGTGAGCCATGTGGGATTTGTGTACTGATCATTACTTGAAAGTAATATCAAGATTGGGTGAAAAAATATTTGGTGAGATTTCAGGAAACTCGTGTTTTTTTGGAAGGTAGACAACCTCTTTCAATGAATGTGATTTTCTTCAGTCTCTGCTTGGGGCTACATCAATAAGAAACAAACCATAAAGATACAACTTGAAACTACTTTCTTGTGTGTAGTTTAAAGAGCTAGCTCAAACCGTGTTTAATTTAGTGTTCCAACTGCATGTCTCCATATTAAAGAAAACAAAGTGAAACCTAAAAATGAAAACGGTTACTGCAAACGAACAGTTTATCGTATAAGAACAAAATTTGTTGAGCCATGTGGGATTCATGTACTGATCATTACCTGAAAGTATCATCAAGATTGGGTGAAAAAATGTTTGCTGATATTTCAGGAAACTCGTAGTTTTTTGGAAGCTTGGCAACCCCTTTTAATGAAAGTGATTTTTGTCAATCTCTGCTTGGGACTACATCAATAGGAAACAAACCATAGAGATAGAACGTAAAACTACTATATTGTGCCAAGTTTCAAAGAGCTAGCACAAACCGTGTTTGATTTAGAGTTCCAACTGCATGTATCCATATTGAAGAAAAAAGAGTGAAACCTAAAAATAAAAACGGTTACTGCAAACGAACGGTTTAACCTAGAAAAACAATATTTGGTGAGCCAAGTGGGATTGGGGTTCTGATCATTACCTGAAAGTATCATCAAGATTGGGTAAATAAGTGTTTGCTTAGATACAGGAAACTCGTAGTTTTTTGGAAGGTAGGCAACCTCTTTCAATGAAAGTGATTTTTGTCAGTCTCTGCTTGGGGCTCTATCAATAGGAAACAAACAATAAAGATACAACTTAAACCTACTTTCTTGTGCCAAATTTCAAAGAGCTAGCACAAACCGTGTTTGTTTTCGAGTTCCAAATACATGTATCCATATAGGATAAAACAGATTGAAACCTAAAAATGAAAACAGTTACTGCAAACTAACGATGTAACCAAGAAGACCAAGATTTGGTGAGGCAAGTGGGATTTGTGTACTGATCATTACCTGAAAGTATCATCAAGATTGGGTGAAAAAAAGTTTGCTGAGATTTCAGGAAACTCGTAGTTTTTTGGAAGCCAGAGAACCCCTTTCAATGAAAGTGATTTTCGTCAGTCTCTGCTAGGGGCTACATCAACAGGAAACAAACAATAAAGATACAACTGAAACCTACTTTCTTGTGCCAATTTTCAAAGAGCTAGCACAAACCCTGTTTGTTTTAGAGTTCCAAATACATGCATCCATATAGGAGAAAACAGATTGAAACCTAAAAATTAAAAAGGTTGCAGCAAACGAACGGTTTCACCTAGAAGAACGAAATTTGGTGAGCTAAGTGGGATTGGTGTACTGATCATTACCTGAAAGTATCATCAACATTGGGTGAAAAAATATTTGCTGATATTTCAGGAAACTCGCAGTTTTTTGGAAGGTATTCAACCCCTTTCAAAGAAAAGGATTTGGTCAGTCTCATAGTTTTTTGGAAGCATAGCAACCCCTTTAAATTAAAGTGATTTCCAAAGTCTCTGCTTGTGGCTACATCAACAGGAAGCAAACAATAAAGATAAAACTTAAACCTACTTTCTTGTGACAATTTTCAAAGAACTAGCACAAACCGTGTTGTTTTTAGAGTTCCAAATACATGTATCCATATATGAGTAAAACAGATTGAAACCTAAAAATGAAAACAGTTACTGCAAACGAACAGTTTAAACTAGAAAAGCAATATTTGGTGAGCCAAGTGGGATTGGAGTATGGATCATTACGTGAAAGTATTATCAAGATTGGGTGAAAAAAAGTTTGCTGAGAATTCAGGAAACTCGTAGTTTTTTGGAAACCTGGCAACCCCTTTCAATGAAAGTGATTTTCATCAGTCTCTGCTTGAGGTACATCAATAGGAAAAAAAACATAAAGATACAACTTGAAACTACTTTCTTGTGCCAAGTTTCAAAGAGCTAGCACAAACCGTGTTTGATTTAGAGTTCCAAATGCATGTATTCATATTGAAGAAAACAGAGTGAAACCAAAAAATGAAACGGTTACTACAAATGAACGGTTAAACCTAGAAGAACGAAATTTGGTGAGCAAAGTGGGACTGGTGTACTGATCATTACCTGAAAATATCATCAAGATTGGGTGAAAAAAATGTTTGCTGAGATTTCAGGAAACTCGTAGTTTTTTGGAAGGTAGGCAACCCATTCAATGAAAGTGATTTTCGTCAGTCTCTGCTTCGGGCTACATCAATAGGAAACAAACCATAAAGATAGAACTTAAAACAACTTTCTTGTGCCAAGTTTCAAAGAGCTAGCACAAACCGTGTTTGATTTACAGTTCCAACTGCATGTATCCATATTGAAGAAAACAGAGTGAAACCAGAAATGAAAACGGTTACTGCAAACAAACGGTTTAACCTACAAGAACTTAATTCTTGAGCCATGTTGGATTGGTGTACTGATCATTACCTGAAAGTATCATCAAGATTGGGTGAAAAAATGTTTGTGAGATTTCAGAAAACTCGTAGATTTTTGGAAGGTTTGCAACCCCTTTAAATGAAAGTGATTTTCGACCGTCTCTGCTTGGGGCTACGTATATAGGAAACAAACCATAAAGATAGAACTTGAAACTACTTTCTTGTGCCAATTTTAAAGAGGTAGCACAAACCGTGTTTGATTTAGAGTACCAACTGCATTCATCCATATTGAAAAAAACAGAGTGAAACCTATAAATTAAAATGGTTACTGTGAACTTACGGTTTAACCTAGAAGAACAAAATTTGGTGAGCCAAGTGGGATTGGTGTACTGCTCATTACCTGAATGTATCATCAAGATTGGGTGAAAAACATTTTGCTGAGATTTAAGGAAACTCGTATTTTTTTGAAAGGTAGGAAAGCCCTTTCAATGAAAGTGATTTCATCAGTCTCTGCTTGGGGCTACATCAATAGGAAACAAACCATAAAGATAGAACTTGAAACTACATTCTTGGACCAAGTTTCAAATAACTAGCAAAAACCGTGTTTGATTTCAGTTCTAAATGCAAGTATCTATATTGAAGAAAACAGAGTGAAAGTTAAATAAAAAATGGTTACTGCAAAAAAAAAAGGTTTAACCGAGAAGAACGAAATTTGGTGAGCCAAGTGGGATTAAGGTACTGATCATTACCTGAGAGTATCATCAAGATTGGGTGAAAAAATGTTTGCTGAGATTTCGATTTTTGGAAGGTAGACAACCCCTTTCAATGAAAGTGATTTTCGTCAGTCTCTGCTTGGGGCTACATCAATAGGAAACAAACCATAAAGATACAACTTGAAACTACTTTATTATGCCAAATTTAAAATAGCTAGAACAAACCATGTTTGATTTAGCGTTACAAGTGAATGTACCCACAATGAAGAATACAGAGTGAAACCTAAAAATGAAAACGGTTACTGCAAACGAACGGTATAACCTAGAAGAACGAAAATCGGTGAGCCAAGAGGGATTGGTATACTGATAATTACCTGAAAGTATCATCAAGATTGGGTGAAAAAACTTGGTGTCCAGATCATTACCTTAAAGTATCATAAAGATTTGGTGAAAAAATGTTTGCTGAGATTTCAGGATACTCGTTGTTTATTGGAAGGTAGGCAACCCCTTAAAATATAAGTGATTTTTGTCAGTCTCTGCTTGGGGCTACATCAATAGGAAACAAACCATAAAGATAGAACTTGAATCTACTTTCTTGTGCAAAGTTTCAAAGAGCTAGCACAAACCGCGTTTGATTTAGAGTTCCAACTGAATTTATCCATATTGAAGATAACAGAGTGAAACCAAAAAATGAAAATGGTTACTGCACTGAAATGTTTAACCTAGAGGAACGAAATTTGGTGAGCCAAGTGGGATATGTGTACTGATTATTAACTGAAAGTATCATCAAGATTGCATAAAAAAAATGTTTGCTGAGATTTCAAAATACTAGTAGTTTTCTGGAAGCTTGGCAACCCCTTTCAATGAAAGTGATTTTCTTCAGTCTCCACTTGGAGCTACATCTATAGGAAACAAACCATAAAGATACAAGTTGAAACTACTTTCTTTTGCCAATTTTCATAAAGCTAGCACAATCTGTGTTTGATGTAGAGTTCCAACTGCATGTATCCATATTGAAGAAAACAGAGTGAAACCTAAAAATGAAAACGTTTACTGCAAACGAATGGTTTAACCTAGAAGAACGAAATTTGGAGAGCCAAGCGGGATTGGTGTACTAATCATTACCTGCAAGTATCATCAAGATTGGGTGAAAAAATGTTTGCTGAGATTTCAGGAAACTCGTAGTTTTATGGTAGCTTGGCTACCTCTTTCAATGAAAGTGATTTTCGTCAGTCACTGCTTGGGGCTACATCAATAGGAAACAAACCACAAAGATACAACTTCAAACTACTTTCTTGTGCCAAGTTTCAAAAAGCTAGCACAAACCGTGTTTGATTTAGAGTTCCAACTTCATGTATCCATATTAAAAAAAACAGAGTTAAAACTAAAAATGAAAACGGTTACTGCAAGCGAACGGTTTAACCTAGAAGAACGAAATTTAGTGAGCTAAGTGGGATATGTGTACTGATCATTACCTGAAATTATCATCAAGATTGCATAAAAAAAGTTTGCTGAGATTTAAAAATACTAGTAGTTTTCTGAAAGCTTGGCAACCCGTTTCAATGAAAGTGATTTTCGACAGTCTCTGCTTGAAATTACATCAATAGGAAACAAACCATAAAGATACAAATTGAAACTACTTTCTTAAGCCACGTTTGAAAGAGCTAGCACAAACCGTGTTTGATTTAGAGTTCCAAATGCATGTATCCATATTTAGGAGAACATAGTAGAACCTAAAAATGAAAACGGTTACTGCAAGCGAACGGTTTAACCTAGAGGAATGAAATTTGGTTAGCTAAGTGGGATTGGTGTACTGATCATTACCTGAAAGTATGATCAAGATTGGGTGAAAAAATGTTTGTTGAGATTTGACAAAACTCGTAGTTTTATGGAAGCTTGGCAACACCTTTCAATGAAAGTGGTTTTGTCAGTCTCTGCTTGGGGCTACATCAATAGGAAACAACTATTAAGATACAACGTGAAACTAATTTATTATGCCAAGTTTCAAAGAGCTTGCACAAACCATGTTTGATTTAGAGTTCCATCTGAATGCATCCATAATGAAAAATACAAAGTGAAACCTAAAAATTAAAACGGTTACTGCAAAGGAACAGTTTAACCTAGAAGAACAAAATTTAGTGAGCCAAGTGGAAATGGTGTACTGATCATTTCCTGAAAATATCATCAAAATTGGGTGAAAAAAAATGTTTTCTGAGATTTCACGAATCTCGTAGTTTTCTGGAAGCTTGGCAACACCTTTCAATGAAAGTGATTTTCGTCAGTCTCTGCTTGGGGATACATCAATAGGAAACAAACCATAAAAATACAACTTCAAACTACTTTCTTGTGCAAAGTTTCAAAAAGCTAGCAAAAACCGTGTTTAATCAGAGTTCCAACTGTATGTATCCATTTTGAAGAAAACAGAGTGAAACATAAAAATGAAAATGGTTACTGCAAACAAACGGTTTAACCTAAAAAAAGGAAATTTGGTGAGCCAAGTGGGATTGGAGTACTGATCATTACCTGTAAGTATCATCAAGATTTGGTGAAAAAATATTTGCTGAGATTTCAGGAAACTAGTAGTTTTATGGGAGCGAGGCAACCACTTTCAATGAAAGTGATTTACTTCAGTCTCTGCTTGGGGCTACATCAATAGGAAACAAACCATAAAAATAGAACTTTAAACTACTTTTTTATGCCAAGTTTCAAAAAGCTAGCACAAACCGTGTTTGATTTAGAGTTACACCTGAATGTATCAATATTGAAGAAAACAGAGTGAAACCTAAAAATGAAAAAGGTTACTGCAAACAAATGGTTTAACCTAGAAGAATGAAATTTGGTGAGCCAAGTGGGATTGGTGTACTGATCATTACCTGCAAGTATCATCAAGATTGGGTGAAAAAATGTTTGCTGAGATTTCAGGAAACTCGTAGTTTTTTGGAAGCTTTCAACCCCTTTCAATGAAAGTGATTTTCGTCAGTCTCTGCTTGGGGTACATCAATAGCAAACTAACCAAAAACATACAACTTCAAACTACTTTCTTGTGGCAAGTTTCAAAAAGCTAGCACAAACTGTGTTTGATTTAGAGTTCCAACTGCATGTATCCATATTGAAGAAAACAGAGTGAAACCTAAAAATGAAAACGGTTACTGCATCGAACTGTTTAACGTAGAGGAACGAAATTTGGTGAGCCAAGTGGGATATCTGTACTGATTATTACATGAAAGAATCATCAAGATTGGGTGAAAAAATGTTTGCTGAGATTTCGGGAAACTAGTAGTTTTATGAAAGCGTGGCAACCCCAATCAATGAAAGTGATTTACGTCAGTCTCTGCTTGGGGCTACATCAATAGGAAACAAACAATAGAGATACAACTTAAAACTACTTTCTTGGAACTACTTTATTGTGCCAAGTTTCAAACAGCTAGCACAAACCCTGTTTGATTTAGAGTTCCAAATACATGTATTTATACAGGAGAAAACAGAGTGAAACCCCACAATGAAAACGGTTACTGCAAACGAACGGTTTAATCTAGAAGAACGAAATTTGGTGAGCCAACTGGGACTCGTGTACTGATCATTACCTGAAAGTATCATCAAGATTGGGTGAAAAAAAAATTTGCTGAGATTCCAGGAGTTTCGTAGTTTCTTGGAAGCTGGGCAAGCCCTTTCAATGAAAGAGATTTTGCCAGTCTCTGCTTCGGGCTACATCAATAGCAAACAAACCGTAGAGATAGAACTTGGAACTACTTTATTGTGCCAAGTTTCAAAGAGCTAGCAGAAACCGTGTTTGATTTAGAGTTCCGAGTACATGTATCCATATAGGAGAAAACAGAGTGAAACCTCAAAATGACAACGGTTACTGCAAACGAACGGTTTAACCTAAAAGAATGAAATTTGGTGAGCCATGTAAGATTGGTGTCCTGATAATTATCTGAAAGTATCATCAAGATTGCGTGAAAAAACATTTGCTGAGATTTCAGGAGATTCATAGTTTTATTGAAGCTGGGCAAGCCCTTTCAAAGAAAGTGATTGTTGCCAGTCTCTGCTTTGGGCTATATCAATAGAAAACAAACCATAGAGATAGAACTTTGAACTACTTTATTGTCCCAAGTTTCAAAGAGGTAGCACAAACCGTGTTTGATTTAGAGTTCCAACTACATGTATCTATATAGGAAAAAACAGAGTGAAACCTCAAAATGAAAATGGTTACTGCAAACGAATGGTTTATCCTACAAGAACGAAGTTTGGTTAGCCAAGTGGGACTGGTGTACTGATCATTACCTGAAACTATCATCAAGATTGGGTGAAAAAACATACGCTGCGATTTCAGGAGATTCATAGTTTTGGGGAATCGTGGAATGCCCTTTCAATGAAAGTGATTTTCGCCAGTCTCTGCTTTGGGCTACATGAATAGAAAACAAACCACAAAGATAGAACTTGGAACTTCTTTATTGTGCCAAGTTTCAAAGTGCTGGCACGAACCGTGTTTGATTTAGAGTTTCAACTACATGTATCCATATAGAGAAAACAGAGTGAAACCTCAAAATAAAAACGGTTACTGCAAACACATGGTTTAACCTAGAAGAAAGAAATTTGGTGAGCCAAGTGAAATTGGTGGACTGATCATTACCTGAAAGTATCATAAAGATTGGGTGAAAGAACGTTTGCTGAGATTCCAGGAGATTCGAAGTTTTTTGGAAGCTTGGCAAGCCCTTTCAATGAAAGTTATTTTTGCCAGTCTCTGCTTTGGGCTACATCAATAGCAGACAAACCATAGAGATAGAACTTGGAACTACTTTATTGTGCCAAGTTTCAAAGAGCTTGCACAAACCGTGTTTGATTTAGAGTTCCAACTACATGTATTCATATAGGAGAAAACAGAGTGAAACCTCAAAATAAAAACGGTTACTGCAAAGGAACGGTTTAACCTAAAAAAACGAAATTTGGTGAGCCAAGTGGGACTGGTGTACTGATCATTACATTAAACTATAATCAAGATTGGGTGAAAAAATATTACCTGAGATTTCAGGAGATTTGTACTCTTTTGGAAGCTTGGAAAGCCCTTTCAATGAAAGTAATTTTTGCCAGTGTCTGTTTGCGCTACATCAACAGCAAACAAACCATAGAGATAGAACTTGGAACTTCTTTATTGTGCCAAGTTTAGAAGAGCTAGCGCAAACCCTGTTTGATATAGAGTTCCAACTGCATGTATCCATACAAGAGAAAACAGAGTGAAACCTCAAAATGAAAAAGGTTACTGCAAAAAAAAGGCTTAACCTAGAAGAACGAAATTAGGTGAGAAAAGTGGGAATTGTGCACTGATCATTACCTGAAAGTATCATCAAGATTGGGAGAAAAAACATTTTCTGAGAACCCAGGAGATTCGTAGTTTTTTGGAAGCTGGGCAAGCCCTTTCAATGAAAGTGATTTTCGCCATTCTCTGCTTTAGACTACATCCATAGCAAACAAACATTAGACATAGAACTTGGAACTACTTTTTTATGCTATGTTTCAAAAACCTAGCAAAAACCTTGTTTGATTTAGAGTTCCAACTACATGTATCCATATTGAAGAAAACAGAGTGAAACCTAAAAATGAAAACGGTTACTGCAAGCGAACGGTTTAACCTAGAGGAACGAAATTTGGTGAGCCAAGTGGGACTGGTATACTGATAATTACCTGAAAGTATCATCAAGATTGGGTGAAAAAACTTTTGCTGAGATTCCAGAAGATTCGTAGTTTTTTGGAACCTGGGCAGCCCTTTTTATGAAAGTGATTTTTGCCAGTCCCTTTTTTGGGCTACATCAATAGCAAACAAACCATAGAGATAGAACTTGGAACTACTTTATTGTGCCAAGTATCAAAGATCTAGCACAAACCGTGTTTGATTTAGAGTTCCAACTACATGTATCCATATGGAGAAAACAGAGTGAAACCTCAAAATGAAAACGTTTACTGCAAACGAACGGTTTAACTTTTTTATGCTATGTTTCAAAAACCTAGCAAAAACCTTGTTTGACTTAGAGTTCCAACTACATGTATACATATAAAAGAAAACAGAGTGAAACCTCAAAATGAAAACGGTTATTGCAAATGAACGGTTTAACAGAGAAGAACGAAATTTGGTGACCCAAGTGAGACTGGTGTACTGATCATTCCGAGGAAGGATCATGAAGATTGGGTGAAAAAACATTTGCTGAGATTCCCGGAAATTCGTAGTTTTTTGGAACCTCGGCAAGCCCTTTTTATGAAAGTGACTTTTGCCAGTCGCTTTTTTGGGCTACATCAATAGCAAACAAACCATAGAGATAGAACTTGGAACTACTTTATTGTGCCAAGTTTCAAAGAGCTAGCACAAACCGTGTTTGATTTAGAGTTCCAACTACATGTATCCATATGGGAGAAAACAGAGTGAAACCTCAAAATGAAAACGGTTACTGCAAACGAACGGTTTAACCTAGAAGAACGAAATTTGTTGAGCCAAGTTGGTCTGGTGTACTGATCATTTCCTGAATGTATCATGAAGTTTGGGTGAAAAAACATTTTTGAGAATCCAGGAGATTCGTAGTTTTTTGGAAGCTAGGCAAGCCATTTCAATGAAAATGATTTTCACCAGTCTCTGCTTTGGGCTACATCAATAACAAACAAACCATAGAGAGAGAACATGAAACTACTTTATTTTGCCAAGTTTCAAAGAGGTAGCCCGAACCGTGTTTGATTTAGAGATCCAACTACATGTATCCATATAGGGGAAAACAGAGTAAAACCTAAAAATGAAAACAGTTACTGCAAACGAACGGTTTAACCTAGAAGAACGAAATTTGGTGAGCCAAGTGGGACTCGTGTACTGATCATTACCTGAAAGTATCATCAAGATTGGGTGAAAAAACATTAGCTGAGATTTTAGGAGATTCGTAGTTTTTAGGAAGCTGTGCAAGCCCTTTAAATTAAAGTGATTTTCGCCAGTCTCTGCTTTGGGATACATCAATGGCAAAAAACCATACAGAGAGAACTTGGAATTGCTTTATTGTGCCAAGTTTCAAAGAGCTAGCACAAACCGTGTTTGATTTAGACTTCCAAATACATGTATCAATATAGGAGAAAAGAGAATGAAACCTCAAAATGAAAACAGTTACTGCAAACGAACGAATTAATCTAGAAGAACAAAATTTTGTGAGCCAAGTGGGACTGGTGTCCTGATCATTACCTGAAAGTATCATCAAGATTGGGTGAAAAAACATTAGCTGAGATTTCAGAAGATTCATTGTTTTTGGAAGCTGGAAAAGCCCTTTCAATAAAAGTGATTTTTGCCATTCTCTGCTTTGGGCTACATGAAAAGTAAACAAACCATAGAGATAGAACTTGGAACTACTTTATTGTGCCAAGTTTCAAAGAGCTAGAACAAACCCTGTTTGATTTAGAGTTCCAAGTACATCAAAATAAAAACGGTTACTACAAACGAACGGTTAAACCTAGAAGAATGAAATTTGGTGAGCCAAGTGGAACTGGTGTTCTGATCATTACCTGAAAGTATCATGAAGAATGGCTGAAAAAACATTTGCTGAGATTCCAGGAGATTCATAGTTTTTTTGAAGCTGGGCAAGCTTTTTCAATGAAAGTGATTTTCGCAAGTCTCTGCTTTGGGCTACATTAATAGGGAACAAACAGTAGAGATAGAACTTGGAACTACTTTATTGTGCCAAGTTTCAAAGAGCTAGCACAAATCGAGTTTGATTTAGATTTCCAACTACATGTATCCAAATAGGAAAAAACAGAGTGAAACCTCAAAATGAAAAAGGTTAAGGCAAACGAACTGTTTTACCTGGAAGAACGAAATTTGTTGAGCCAAGTAAAATTGGTGTCCTGATCATTCCCTGAAAATATCATGAAGATTGGGTGAAAAAACTATTGCTGAGATTTCAGGAGATTCATACTTTTTTGGAAGCTGTGCAAGCACTTTCAATGAAAGTGATTTTCGCCAGTCTCTGCTTTGGGCTACATCAATGGGCAAAAAACCATAGAGATAGAACTTGGAACTACTCTATTATGCCAAGTTTCAAATAGCTAACACAAACCGTGTTTGATTTAGAGTTCCAACTACATGTACCCATATAGGAGAAAAGAGAGTGAAATCTCAAAATGAAAACGGTTACTGCAAACAAACGGTTTAACCTAGAAGAATGAAATAAGGTACACCAAGTGGGATTAGTGTACTGATCATTACCTGAAAGTATCATCAAGATTGGGTGAAAAAAACATTTGCTATGATTTCAGTAGATTCGTAGTTTTTTGGAAGCTGGGCAAGCCCTTTCAATGAAAGTCATTTTTGCCAGTCTCTGCTTTGGGCTACATCAATAGTAAACAAACGATAGAGATATAACATGGAACTACTTTATTGTGCCAAGTTTCAAAGAGCTAACACAAACTGTGTTTGATTTAGAGTTCAAACTACATGTACCCATATAGAAAAAAAAACAGAGTGAAACCTCAAAATGAAAACGGTTACTGAAAACGAACCGTTTAACCTAGAAGAACGAAATTTCATGAGCCACGTGAGACTGGTGTACTGATCATTACCTGAAAGTATCAAGATTGGGTGAAAAAAATTTGCTGAGATTTCCAGAGATTCATATTTTTTTGGAAGCTGGGCAAGCCCTTTCAATGAAAGTAATTTTTGCCAATCTCTGCTTTGCGCTACATCAATAGCAAACAAACCATAAAGATAGAACTTGGAACTACTCTATTGTGCCAAGTTTCAAAGAGCTAGCACAAAGCGTCTTTGATTTAGAGTTCCAACTACATGTATCCATATAGGAGAAAACAGAGAGAAACCTCAAAATGAAAACGGTTACTGCAAACGAACGGTTTTACCTAGAAGATCGAAATTTGGTGAACTAAGTGGGAGTGGTTTCCTGATCATTTCCTGAAAGCATGATCATGATTGGGTTAAAAAGCATTTGCTGAGATTTCAAAAGATTCGTAGTTTTTTTGGAAGCTGGGCAAGCCCTTTCAATGTAAGTGATTTTAGCCAATCTCTATTTTGGGCTACATCAATAGCAAAGAAACCATAGAGATAGAACTTGGAACTACTTTATTATTCCAAGTTTCAAAGAGCTTGCACAAACCGTGTTTGATTTAGAGTTCCAACTACATGTACCAATATAGGAGAAAACAGAGTGAAACCTCAAAATGAAAAGGGTTACAGCAAACGAACGGTTTAACCTAGAAGAAAGAAATTTGGTGAGCCAAGTAAGATTGGTGTCCTGATCATTACCTGAAAGTATCATCAAGATTGGGTGAAAAAAAATTTGCTGAGATTTCAGGAGATTCGTAGTTTTTTGGAAGATGGGTAAGTTCTTTCAATGAAAGTGATTTTCTAAAGTCTCTGCTTTGGGCTACATCCATAGCAAACCAACCATAGAGATAGATCTTGGAACTACTTTATTGTGCCAAGTTTCAAAGAGCTAGCACAAAATGTGTTTGATTTAGAATTCCAACTACATGTATCCATATAGGAGAAAACAGACTGAAACTTCAAAATGAAAATGGCTTCTGCAAACGAACGGTTTAACCTAGAAGATCGAAATTTTGTGATCAACGTGGGATTCATTTACTGATCATTACCTGAGACTATCATCAAGTTTTGGTGAAAAAACTTTAGCTGAGATTACAGGAGATTCGTAGTTTTTTGGAAGCTGGAAAAGCCCTTTCAAAGAAAGTGATTTTCGAAAGTCTCTCCTTTGGGCTACATCAATAGCAAACAAAGAATAGAGTTAGAACTTTGAACTACATTATTTTGCCAAGTTTCAAAGACTAGCAGAAACCGTGTTTGATTTAGAGTTCCAACTACATGTATCCATATAGGAGAAAACAGAGTGAAACCTCAAAATGAAAACGGTTACTGCAAACGAAAGGTTTAACCTAGAAGAACAAAATTTGGTGGTCAACGTGGGATTCATGTACTGATCATTACCTGACACTATCATCAAGATTGAGTGAAAAAACTTTAGCTTAGATTTCAGACGATTCGTAGTTTATGGAAGCTGGGAAAGCCCTTTCAATGAAAGTGATTTTTTCCATTCTCTGCTTTGGGCTAAATCAATAGCAAACAACCATATATATACAACTTGGAACTACTTTATTGTGCCAAGTTTCAAAGAGCTAGCACAAACCGTGTTTGATTTAGAGTTCTAAATACATGTATCCATATAGGAGAAAACAGAGTGAAACCTCAAAATGAAAACGGTTACTGCAAACGAACGGTTTAACCTAGAAGAATGTTTAAGTGAGACAAGTGGGACCAGTGTACTGATCATTACCTGAAAGTATCATCAAGATTGGGTGAAAAAAACATTTGCTGAGATTTCAGGAGATTCATTGTTTTTTGGAAGCTGGGCAAGCCCTTTCAATGAAAGTGATTTTCGCCAGTCTCTGCTTTGGGCTACATCAATATCAAACAAACCATAGAGATAGAACATGGAACTACTTTATTGTGCAAAGTTTCAAAGAGCTAACACAAACCGTGTTTGATTTAGAGTTCCAACTACATGTACCAATATAGGAGAAAACAGAGTGAAACCTCAAAATGAAAACGGTTACTGCAAACGAACGGTTTAACCTAGAAGAACGAAATTTGCTGAGCCAAGTAAGGTTGGTGTCCTGATAATTACCTGAAAGTATCATCAAGATTGGGTGAAAAATAAGTTGCTGAAATTTCAGGAGATTCGTAGTTTTTTGGAAGCTGGGTAAGCCCTTTCAATGAAAGTGATTTTTAAAGTCTCTGCTTTGGGCTACATCAATAGCAAACCAACCATAGAGATAGAACTTGGAACTACTTTATTGTGCCAAGTTTCAAAGAGCTAACACAAACCGTGTTTGATTTAGAGTTCCAACTACTTGTATCCATATAGGAGAAAACAAACTGAAACTTCAAAATGAAAATGGCTACTGCACACGAATGGTTTAACCTAGAAACGAAATTTGGTGATCAACGTGGAATTCATGTACTGATCATTACCTGAGACTATCATCAAGTTTGGGTGAAAAAACATTAGCTGAGATTTCAGGAGATTCGTAGTTTTTTGGAACCTGGGAAAGCCCTTTCAATGAAAGTGATTTTCGAAAGTCTCTGCTTTGGACTACATCAATAGCAAACCAACCATCGAGATAGAACTTGGAACTACTTTATTTTGCCAAGTTTCAAAGAGCTAGCACAAACCGTGTTTGATTTAGGGTTTTAAGTACATGTATCTATATAAGAGAAAACAGACTGATACTTCAAAATGAAAATGGCTACTGCAAACGAACGGTTTAACCTAGAAGAATGAAATTTGGTGATCAACGTGAGATTCATGTACTGATCATTACCTGAGACTATCATGAAGTTTGGGTTAAAAAATATTAGCTGAGATTTCAGGAGATTCGTAGTTTTTTGGAAGCTGGAAAGCCCTTTCAATGAAAGTAATTTTCGAAAGTCTCTGCTTTGGGCTACATCAATAGCAAACAAACAATAGAGATAGAACTTTGAACTACATTATTTTGCAAAGTTTCAAAAGCTAGCACAAACCGTGTTTTATTTAGACTTCCAAATACATGTATCCATATAAGAGAAAACAGAGTGAAACCTAAAAATCAAAACTGATACTGCAAAAGAACGGTTTAACCTAGAAGAACGAAATTTGCTGAGCCAAGTAAGATTGGTGTCCTGATTATTACCTGAAAGTATCATCAAGACTGGGTGAAAAAATATTTGCTGACATTTCAGGATATTCGTAGCTTTCTGAAAACTGGGCAAGCCATTTCAATGAAAGTGGTTTTCGAAAGTCTTAGCTTTGGGCTATATCAATTGCAAACCAACCATAGAGATAGAACTTGAAACCACTTTATTATGCCAAGTTTCAAAGAGCTAGAACAAACCGTGTTTGATTTAGAGTTCCAACTACATGTATCCATGTTGGAGAAAACAAAATGAAACTTCAAAATGAAAATGGTAACTGCAACCGAACGGTTTATTTTTGAAGACCGAAATTTGGTGATCAACGTGGGATTCATGTACTGATCATTACCTGAGACTATCATCAAGTTTGGGTGAAAAAAATGTTAGCTGAGATTTCAGGAGATTCGTTGTTTTTTGGAAGCTGGAAAAGCCCTTTCAATGAAAGTGATTTTCGAAAATCTCTGCTTTGGGCTACATCAATAGCAAAAAAACCATAGAGATAGAACTTGAAACTACATTATTTCAAAGAGCTAGCACAAACCGTGTTTGATTTAGACTTCCAAATACATGTATCTATATAGGAGAAAACAGAGTGAAACCTCAAAATGAAAACAGTTACTGCAAATGAACAGTTGAACATAGAAATAAAATTAAGTGAGCCAAGTGGGACTAGTGTACTGATCATTACCTGAAAGTGTCATCAAGATTGGGTGAAAAAAAACATTTGCTGAGATTTCAGGAGATTCATTTTTTTTTTTTGGAAGCTGGGCAAGCCCTTTCAATGAAAGTGATTTTCGAAAGTCTCTGCTTTGGGCTACATCAATGGAAAACAAAGCATAGAGATAGAACTTGGAACTACTTTATTGTGCCAAATTTAAAAGAGTTATCACAAACCGTGTGTGATTAAGAGTTCCAACTATATGCATCTATATAGGAGAAAAAAAAGTGAAACCTCAAAATGAAAACGGTTACTGCAAACGAACAGCTTAACCTAGAAGAACGAAATTTGGTGAGCAAAGTGGGATTCTTGTACTGATCATTGCCTGAATCTATCATCAAAATTGGGTGAAAATACATTAGCTGAGAATTCAGGAGATTCGTAGTTTTTTGGAAGCTGGGCAAGCCCTTTCAATGAAAGTGATTTTCGAAAGTCTCTGCTTTGGGCTAAATCAATAGCCAACAAACCATAGATATAGAACTTGGAACTACTTTATTGTGCCAAGTTTAAAAGAGGTAGCAGAAACCGCGTTTGATTTAGAGTTCCAACTACATGTATTCAAATAGGAAAAAACAGATTGAAACATCAAAATGAAAACGTTTACTGCAAACGAACCGTTTAACCTAGAAGAACAAAATTTGTTGAGCCAAGTAAGATTGGTGTTCTGATCATTACCTGAAAGTATCATCAAGATTGGGTGAAAAAACATTTGCTGAGATTTCAGGAGATTCGTAGTTTTTTGGAAGGTGGGCAAGCCCTTTAAATGAAAGTAATTTTCGCCAATCTCTGCTTTGCGCCTCATCAATAGAAAACAAAACATAGAGATAGTACTTGGAACTACTTTATTGTGCCAAGTTTCAAAGAGCTAGCACAAACCGTGTTTGATTTAGAGTTTCAACTACATGTATCCATATAGGAGAAAACAGAGTGAAACCTCAAAATGAAAACGGTTACTGATAACGAACGGTTTAACCTAGAAGAACAAAATTTGGGAAGCCAAGTGAGACTGGTATACTGATCATTTCCTGAAAGTATCATCAAGATTGGGTGAAAAAACATTTGCTGAGATTCCAGGAGATTCGTAGTTTTTTGGAAGGGGGGCAAGCCCTTTAAATGAAAGTAATTTTCGCCAATCTCTGCTTTGCGCCTCATCAATAGCAAACAAACCATAGAGATAGTACTTGGAACTACTTTATTGTGTAAAGTTTCAAAGAGCTAGCACAAACCGTGTTTTATTTAGAGTTCCAACTACATGTATCCATATAGGAGAAAAGAGTGAAACCTCAAAATGAAAATGGTTACTGCAAACGAACGGTTTAACCTAGAAGAACAAAATTTTGTGAACCAAGTGGAAATCTTGTACTGATCTTTACCTGAAACTATCATCAAGATTGGGTGAAAAATATTAGCTGAGATTTCAGAAGATTCCTAGTTTTTTGAAAGCTGGGCAAGACCTTTCAATGAAAGTTATTTTTGCCATTCTCTTCTTTGGGCTACATCAAAAGCAAACAAACCATAGAGATAGAACTTGGAATTGCTTAATTGTGCCAAGTTTCAAAGAGCTAGCACAAACCGTGTTTTATTTAGAGTTCCAACTATATGTATCCACATAGGAGAAAACAGAGAAAAACCTCAAAATAAAAACGGTTACTGCAAACGAACGGTTTAACCTAGAAGAACGAAATTTGGTGAGCCAAGTGGGACAGGTGTACTGATCATTACCTGAAAGTATCATCAAGATTTGGTGAAAAAACATTTGCTTAGATTTCAGGAGATTCATAGTTTTTTGGACGCTGGGCAAGCCCTTTCAATGAAAGAGATTTTCGAAAGTCTCTGCTTTGGGCTACATCAATAGCAAACCAACAATTACTAATTGGGCATTTTCAAAATAGTGGATGTGTAACCGACGTGATTCTGCAATCTGCATTTGGGGTAAAATTGGGAGTTCATAACCCACTTAAATCTAATGTATGAAATATGATATGTCAAGAGCTTTGTAATGTTGTGAACAACCAATAAAAAAATAAAAAATTAAAAAAAAATAGCAAACCAACCATAGAGAAAGAACTTGGAACTACTTTATTGTGCCAAGTTTCAAAGAGCTAGCACAAACCGTGTTTGATTTAGAGTTCCAAATAAGTGTATCCATATAGGAGAAAAGAGAGTGAAACCTCAAAATGAAAACGGTTACTGCAAACGAACGGTTTAACCTAGAAGAAGGAAATTTGGTGAGCCAAGTGGGACTGGTGTACTTATCATTACCTGAAAATATCATCAAGATTGTGTGAAAAAAAATTTGCTGAGATTTTAGGAGATTCGTAGTTTTTTGGAAGCTGGGCAAGCCATATAAATGAAAGTAATTTTCGCCAATCTCTGCTTTGCGCTACATCAATAGCAAACAATCCATAGAGACAGAAGTTGAAACAACTTTATTGTGCCAAGTTTCAAAGAGCTAGCAAAAACCGTGTTTGATTTAGAGTTCCAATTACATGTATCCATATTGGAAAAAACGGAGTGAAACCTCAAAATGAAAACGGTTACTGTAAACGAACGGTTTAACCTAGAAAAACGAAATTTGGTGAACCAAATTTCATTACCTGAAAGCATCATCAAGATTGGGTGAAAAAACATAAGCTGAGATTTCAGGAGATTCGTAGTTTGTTGGAAGCTGTGCAAGCCCTTTCAGTGAAAGTGATTTTCGAAAGTCTCTGCTTTGCGCTACATCAATAGTAATCAAACCATAGAGATAGAACTTGGAAGTGCTTTATTATGCCAAGTTTCAAAGAGGTAGCACAAACCGTGTTTGATTTAGAGTTCCAACTAAGTGTATCTATATAGGAGAAAACAGAGTGAAACCTCAAAATGAAAACGGTTACTGCAAACGAACGGTTTAACCTAGAAGTACGAAATTTGGTGAGCCAAGTGGGATTGGTGTACTGATCATTACCTGATAGCATCATCAAGATTTGGTGAAAAAACATTTGCTGAGATTTCAAAAGATTCATAGATTTTTGGAAGCTGGGCAAGCCCTTTCAATGAAAGAGATTTTCGCCAGTCTCTGCTTTGGGCTACATCAGTAGCAAACAAACCATAGAGATAGAACTAGGAACTACTTTATTATGCCAAGTTTCAAAGAGCTAACACAAACGATTTTTGATTTAGAGTTTCAAATACATGTATCCATATAGGAGAAAACAGAGTGAAACCTCAAAATGAAAACGGTTACTGCAAATGAACGGTTCAACCTCGAAGAACGAAATTTGGTGAGCCAAGTTGGACTGGTGTACTGATCATTACCGAAAACTATCATCAAGATTGGGTGAAAAAACATTTGCTGAGATTGCAGAATATTCGTAGTTTTATGGAAGCTTGGCAAGCCCTTTAAATGAAAGTGATTTTCGCCAGTCTCTTCTTTGGCCTACATCAATAGCAAAAAAACTACAGAGATAGAACTTGGAACTACTTTATTGTTTTAACTTTTAAAGAGCTAGCACAAACCATGTTTGATTTAGAGTTACAATTCCTGTATTCACATTTATAAAAGAGAGTGAAACCTCAAAATGAAAACGGTTTCTGCAAACGAATGGTTTAAATTAGAAGAACGAAATTTGGTGAGCCAAGTTGGACTGGTGTACTGATCATTACCTGAAAGTATCATGAAGATTCGGTGAAAAAACATTTGCTGAGATACCAGGAGATTCCTAGTTTTTTGGAAGCTGGGCAAGCCCTTTCAATGAAAGTTATTTTCGCCAGTATCTGCTTTGGGCTACATCAATAGCAAACAAACCATAGAAATAGAACTTGGAACTACTTTATTGTTCCAAGTTTCAAAGAGCTAGCAGAAACCGTGTTTGATTTAGAGTTCCAACTACATGTATCCATATAGGAGAAAACAGAGTGAAACCTCAAAATTAAAACGGTTACTGCAAATGAACGGTTTAACCTAGAAGATCGAAATATGTGAGCCAAGTGGGACTGGTGTATTAATCATTACCTAAAACTATAATCAAGCTTGGGTGTAAAAACATTTGCTGAGATTCCAGAAGATTCGTAGTTTTTTGGAAGCTGGGAAAGCCCTTTCAATGAAAGTGATTTTTGCCAGTCTCTGCTTTGGGCTACAACTAGAAAACAAACCACAAAAATAGAACTCGGATGTACTTTTTTGTTCCAAGTTTCAAAGATGTAGCACAAACCGTGTTTGATTTAGAGTTACAACTCACGTATCCGTATAGGAGAAAAGAAAGTGAAACCTCAAAATTAAAACGCTTACTGCAAATGAACGGTTTAACCTAAAAGAACGATATCTGGTGAGCCAAGTACAATTAGTGTACTGATCATTATCTGAAAGTATAATCAAGATTGGGTAGAAACATTTGCTGAGATTCCAGGAGATTCATACTTTTTTGGAAGCTGGGCAAGCCCTTTCAATGAAAGTGATTTTTGCCAGTCTCTGCTTTGGGATACATCAATAGCAAAAAAACCATAGAGATAGAACTTGGAACTACTTTATTGTGCCAAGTTTCAAAGAGCTAGCATGAACCTTTTCTAATTTAGAGTTCCAACTACAAGTAGACATATAGGAGAAAACAGAGTGAAACCTCAAAATGAAAACGGTTACTGCAAACGAACGGTTTAACCTAGAAGAACGAAATTTGGTGAGCCAATTGGGACTGGTGTACTGATCATTACCTAAAAGTATCATGAAGATTTGGTGAAAAAACATTTTCTGTGATTCCAGGAGATTCGTAGTTTTCAGGAAGCTGGGCAAGCCCTTTTAATGAAAGAGATTTTTGCCAGTCTCTGCTTTGGGGTACATCTATAGCAAACAAACAATAGAGAAAGAACTTGGAACTACTTTATTGTGCCAAGTTTCAAACATCTAGCACAAAAAATGTTTGATTAAGAGTTTTAACTACATGTATTAATATAGGACAAAACAGAATGAAACCTCAAAATGAAAACGGTTACTGCAAACGAACGGTTTAACCTAGAAGTACGAAATTGGGTGAGCTAAGTGAGACTGGTGTATTGATCATTATCTGAAAGTATCATGAAGATTGGGTGAAAAAGCATTTGCTGAGATTCCAGGAGATTCGTAGTTTTTTGGAAGCTGGGTAAGCCCTTTCAATGAAAGTCATTTTCGCCAGTCTCTCTTTTGGGCTACATCAACATCAAACAAATCATAGAGATAGAACTTGGAACTACTTTATTGTGCCAAGTTTCAAAGAGCTATCACAAACCGTGTTTGATTTAGAGTTCCAACTACATGTATCCATATAAATGAAAACAGAGTGAAACCTCAAAATGAAAACGGTTATTGCAAACGAACAATTTAACCTAGAAGAACGAAATTTGGTGAGCCAAGTGGCATTCTTGTACCGATCATTAGCTGAAACTATTATCAAGAGTGGGTGAAAAAGCTTTTGCTGAGATTCCTGTAGAATCGTAGTTTTATTTAAGCTGGGCAAGCCCTTTCAATGAAAGTTATTTTCGAAAGTCTCTGCTTGGAGCTACATCAATAGCAAACAAACCATAGAGATAGAACTTAGAACTACTTTATTGTGCCAAGTTTCAAAGACCTAGAACAAACCGTGTTTCATTTAGAGTTCCAAATACATGTATGAAGATAGGAGAAAACAGAGTGAAACCTCAAAATGAAAACGGTTACTGCAAACAAACGGTTTAACCTAAAAGAACGAAATATGGTGAGAAATGTGGGACTGGTATACTGACCATTCCCTGAAAGTATCATCAAGATTGGGTGAAAAAACATTTGCTGAGATTCCACGAGATTCGTAGTTTTTTGGAAGCTGGGAAAACCCTTTCAGTGAAAGTAATTTTCGCCAGTCTCTGATTTGGGCTACATCAATAGCAAACAAACCATAGAGATAGAACTTAGAACTACTTTATTGTGCCAAGTTTCAACGAGCTAGCACAAACTGTGTTTGATTTAGAGTTCCAACTACATGTATCCATATAAGAGAAAACAGAGTGAAACCTCAAAATGTAAACGGTTACTGTAAACGAACAATTTAACCTAGAAAAACGAAATTTGGTGAGACAAGTGGGACTGGTGTACTGATCTTTACCTTAAAGTATCATCAAAATTGGGTGAAAAAACATTTGCTGAGATGCCAGGAGATTCGTAGTTTTTCAGAAGGTGGGCAAGCCCCTTCAATGAAAGTGATTTTCGCCATTCTCTGCTTTGGGCTACATCAATAACAAACAAACCATAGAGATAGAACTTGGAACTACTTTATTGTGCCAAGTTTCAAAGAGGTAGCATAAACCGTGTTTGATTTAGAGTTCCAACTACATGTATCCATATAGGAGAAAACAGAGTGAAACCTTAAGATGAAAACGGTTACTGCAAACGAACGGTTTAATCTAGAAGAACGAAATTTGGTGAGCCAAGTGGGACTGGTGTTGTGATCATTACCTGAAAGTATCATGAAGATTTGGTGAAAAAACATTTGCTGAGATTCAGTAGATTCGTAGTTTTGTGGAAGCTGGGCAAGCCCTTTCAATGAAAGTGATTTTCGCCAGTCTCTGCCTTGCGCTACATCAATAACAAAGAAACCATAGAGATAGAACTTGGAACTACTTTATTGTGCTATGTCAAAGAGCTAGCCCAAATTGTGTTTGATTTATAGATCCAACTACATGTATCCCCTATAGGAGAAAACAGAGTGAGACCTCTAATTGAAAACGGTTACTGCAAACGAATGGTTTAATCTAGAAGAACGAAATTTGGTGAGCCAAATGAGACTGGTGTACTGAAAATTACCTGAAAGTATATAAAGATTGGGTGAAAAAATCATTTGCTGAGATTTTAGGAGATTCATAGTTTTGGAAGCTGGGCAAACCCTTTCAATGAAAGTGATTTTCCCCAATCTCTGCTTTTGGGCTACATCAATAGCAAAAAAACCATAGAGACAGAACTTGGAACTACTTTATTGTGCCAAATTTTAAAGAGCTAGCATAAACCGTATTTGATTTAGAGTTCCAACTATATGTATTCATATAGGAGAAAACAGAGTGAAACCTCAAAATGAAAACGGTTACTGCAAACGGATGGTTTGACCTAGAAGTACGAAATTGGGTGAGCTAAGTGAGACTGGTGTATTGATCATTATCTGAAAGTATCATGAAGATTAAGTGAAAAAACATTTGCTGAGATTCCAGGAGATTCGTAGTTTTTTGGAAGCTGGGAAAGCCCTTTCAATGAAAGTGATTTTTGCCAGTCTCACTTTTGGGCTACATCAACATCAAACAAATCATAGAGATAGAACTTGGAACTACTTTATTGTGCCAAGTTTCAAAGAGCTATCACAAACCGTGTTTGATTTAGAGTTCCAACTACATGTATCCATATAGGAGAAAACAGAGTGAAACCTCAAAATTAAAACGATTACTGCAAACGAACAATTTAACCTAGAAGAACGAAATTTGGTGAGCCAAGTGGCATTCTTGTACCGATCATTAGCTGAAACTATTATCAAGATTGGGTGAAAAAGCTTTTGCTGAGATTCTTGTAGAATCATAGTTTTATTTAAGCTGAGAAAGCCCTTTCAATGAAAGTTATTTTCGAAAGTCTCTGCTTGGAGCTACATCAATAGCAAACAAACCATAGAGATAGAACTTAGAACTACTTTATTGTGCCAAGTTTCAAAGACCTAGCACAAACCGTGTTTCATTTAGAGTTCCAACTACATGTATCCATATAGGAGAAAACAGAGTGAAACCTCAAAATGAAAACGGTTAGTGCAAACAAACGGTTTAACCTAAAAAAACGAAATATGGTGAGCAAAGTGGGACTGGTATACTGACCATTACCTGAAAGTATCATCAAGATTAGGTGAAAAAATGTATGCTGAGACTTCAGAAAACTCTTAGTTTTTTGGAAGGTAGGCAACCCCTTTCAATGAAAGGGATTTCCATCAGTCTCTGCTTCGGGCTACATCAATAGAAAACAAACCATAGAGATACAACTTGAAACTACTTTATTGTGACAAATTTCAAAAAGCTAGCACAATCCGTGTATTATTGAGTTCCAAATGAATGTATCCATACTGAAGAAAACAGAGTGAAACCTAAGAATGCAAACGGTTGCTGCAAAGGAACGGTTTAACCTAAAAGAACGAAATTTGGTGAGCCAAGTTGGATTGGTGTACCGATCATTGCCTGAAATTATCATCAAGATTGGGTGAAAAATGTTTGCTGAGATTTCAGGAAACTCCTAGTTTTTTGAAAGGTAGGCAACACTTTCAATGAAAGTGATTGTCATCAGGCTCTGCTTGGGATACATCACTAGGAAACAAACCATAAGATAGAACTTGAAACTACTTTATTGTGCCAAATTTTCAAAGAGCTAGCACAAACCGTGTTTGATTTAGAATTCCAACTGCACATATCAATATTGAAGAAAACAGAGTGAAACCTAAAAATGAAAACGTTTACTGCAAACGAAAGGACTAACCTAGAAGAACGAAATCTGCTGAACCAAGTGGGATTGGTGTACTGATCATTACCTGAAAGTATCATCAAGATTGGGTGAAAAAATGTTTGCTGAGATTTCAGGAAACTGGTAGTTTTTTGGAAGCTTGGCAACCCATTTCAATGAAAGAGATGTTCGTCAGTCTATGCTTGGAACTACTTCAATAGGAAACAAACCATAATAATATATCTTGAAACTTCTTCTTGTGCGAAGTTTCAAGAGCTAGCACTAACCGTGTATGATTTAGAGTTCCAACTGCATGTATTTATATTGAAGAAATTAAAGTGAAACCTAAAGATGAAAAAGGTTACTGTAAATAAACGGTTTAAACTAGAACAACGAAATTTGGTGAGCCAAGTGGTATTAGTGTACTGCTCATTACCTGAAAGTATCATCAAGTTTGGGTGAAAAAAATGTTTGCTGAGATTTCAGGAAACTCGTAGTTTTTTGGAAGGTAGGCAACCTCTTTCAAAGAAAGTGATTTTCGTCAGTCTCTGATTGGGGCTATATCAAAAGGAAACAAACCATAAAGACAGAACTAGAAACTACTTTCTTGTGCCAAGTTTCAAAGAGGAAGCAACAAATCGTGTTTCTTTTAGAGTTTCAAATACATGTATCCATACATGGAGAAAACAGATTGAAACCTAAAATGAAAACGGTTACTGCAAACGAACGGTTTTAACCTAGAAGAACAAAATTTGGTGTGCTAAGTGGGATTGGTGTACGGATCATTATGTGAAAGTATCATCAAGATTGGGTGAAAAAATGTTTGCTGAGATTTTAGAAAACTCGTAGTTTTTTGGAAGCTTGGCATCCCCTTACAAAGTGATTTTCGTTAGTCTCTGCTTGAGGCTATATGAATAGAAAACCAACCATACAGATACAACTTGAAACTAATTTCTTGAGCCAAGTGTCAAAGAGCTAGCACAATCCGTGTTTGATTTAGACTTCCAACTGCATGTATCCATATTAAAGAAAACAGAGTGAAACATAAAAATAAAAACGGTTAATGCAAATGAATGGTTTAACCTGGAAGAAAGAAATTTGGTGATCCAAGTGGGATGGGTGTACTGATCATTCCCTGAAAGTATCATCAAGATTGGTTGAAAAAATATTTTTGAGATTTCAGGAAATTCGTAGTTTTTTGGAAGGTAGGCAACCCCTTTCAATGAAAAGGATTTCCGTCAGTCTCTGCTTCGGGCTACATCAATAGAAAACAAACCATAGAGATACAACTTGAAACTGCTTTTTTGTGGCAAGTTTCAAAGAGCTAGCACAAACCGTGTTTGATTTAGAGTTCCAACTGCATGTATCCATATTGAAAAAAACAGAGTGAAACCTAAAAATGAAAACGGTTACTGCAAACGAACGGTATAACCTACAATAACAAAATTTGGTGAGCCAAGTGGGATTGGTGTACTGATCATTACCTGAACGTATCATCAAGATTGGGTGAAAAAATGTTTTCTGAGATTTTAGGAAACTTGTAGTTTAATGGAAGCTTGGCAACCCCTTTTAATTAAAGAGATTTTCGTGAGTCTCTGCTTGGGGCTACATCAATAGGAAACAAACCATAAAGATAGAACTTGAAACTACTTTCTTGTGCCAAGTTTCAAAGAGCTAACAATAACTGTGTTTGATTTAGAGATCCAATTGCATGTATCCATACTGAAGAAAACAGAGTGAAACCTAAAAATCAAAACGGTTACTGCAAACGAAAGGTTTAACCTAGAAAAAACGAAATTTGGTGAGCCCAGTGAGATTGGTGTACTGATCATTACTTGAAAGTATCATCAAGATTAGGTGAAAAAATATTTGCTGAGATTTCAGGAAATTCGTAGTTTTTTGGAAGGTACGATACCCCTTTCAATGAAAGTGATTTTCATCAGTCTGTGATTGGGGCTACATCAATAAGAAACAAACCATAAAGATACAATTGAAATTACTTTCTTGTGCTAAGTTTCGAAGAGCTAGCACCAACCGTGTTTAATTTAGAGTTCCAAATATATGTATCTATAGAGGAGATAACAGATTGAAACCTAAAAATGAAAACGGTTACTGCAAACATATGGTTTAACCTAGAAGAACGAAATTTAGTTAGCCAAGTGGGATTGGTGTACTGATCATTACCTGAAAGTATCATCAAGATTGGGTGAAAACGTGTTTGCTGAGATTTCAGAAAACTCGTAGTTTCATGGAAGCTTGGAAACTTCTTTCAATTAAAAAGATTTTTGTCAGTCTCTTCTTGGGACTACATCAATAGGAAACAAACCATAGAGATAGAACGTAAAACTACTATATTGTGCCAAGTTTCAAAGAGCTAGCAATAACCGTGTTTGATTTAGAGTTCCAACTGCATGTATCCATATTGAAGAAAACAGAGTGAAGCCTAAAAATGAAAACGGTTACTGCAAACGATCGGTTTAACCTAGAGGAACAAAATCTGTTGAGCCAAGTTGGATTGGTGTACTGATCATTACCTGAACGTATCATCAAGATTGGGTGAAAAAATGTTTGCTGAGATTTCAGGAAACTCGTAGTTTTTTGGAAAGTAGGCAACCCCTTTAAATGAAAGTGATTTTCGTCAGCCTCCGCTTGGGGCTACATCAAAAGGCAAAAAACCATAAAGATACAACTTGAACCTACTTTCTTGTGCCATGTTTCAAACAACTAGCACAAACCGTGTTTGTTTTAGAGTTCCAAATACATGTATCCATATAGGAGAAAAAAGATTGAAACCTAAAAATGAAAGCGGATACTGCAAACAAAGGGTTTAAACTAGAAGAACGAAATTTGGAGAGCAAAGTGGGATCGGTGTACGGATAATTACCTGAAAGTATCATCAAGATTGGGTGAAAAAATGATTGCTGAGATTTCAGGAAACTCGTACTTTTATGGAAGGTAGGCAACCCCTTTCAATGAAAGTGATTTTCGTCAGTCTCTTCTTGGGGCTACATCAAAAGAAAACAAACCATATAGATAAAACTTGAAACTATTTTCTTGTGGCAAGTTTCAAAGAACTAGCACAAAACGTGTTTGTTTTAGAGTTCCAAATACATGTATCCATATAAGAGAAAACAGATTGAAACCTAAAATTGAAAACGGTTACTGCAAACGAACGGTTTAACGTAGAAGAACGAAATTTGGTGAGCCAAGTGGGATTCGTGTATGGATCATTATGTGAAAGTATCATCAAGATTGGGTTAAAAATGTTTGCTGAGATTTCAGGAAAATCGTAGATTTTTGGAACCCTGGCAACCTCTTTCAATGAAAGTGATTTTCTTCAGTCTCTGCTTGGGACTACATCAATAGGAAATAAACCATTAAGATAGATCTTGAAACTACTTTATTTTGCCATGTTTCAAAGAGCTAGCACAAACCGTGTTTTATTTAGAGTTCCAACTGCATGTATCCATATTGAAGAAAACAGATTGAAACCTCAAAATAAAAACGGTTACTGCAAATGAATTGTTTAACTTAGAAGTACGAAATTTGGTGAGCCAAGTGGGACTGGTGTACTGATCATTACCTGAAAGTATCATTAAGTTTGGGTGAAAAAATGTTTGCTGAGATCTCAGGAATCTCGTAGTTTTTTGGAAGCTTGGTGACCCCTTTCAATGAAAGTGATTTTCGTCAGTCTGTGCTTGGGGCTACATCAATTTAAAACAAACCATAAAGTTACAATTGAAACTACTTTCTTGTGCCAAGTTTCAAAGAGCAAAAACAAACCGTGTTTGATTCAGAGTTCAAACTGCATGTATTTATATTGAAGAAAACAGAGTGAAACCTAAGAATGCAAACGGTTACTGCAAAGGAACGGTTTAAGCTAAAAGAACGAAATTTGGTGAGCCAAGTTGGATTGGTGTACCGATCATTGTCTGAAAGTATCATCAAGATTGGGTGAAAAAATGTTTGCTGAGATTTCAGGAAACTCGTAGTTTTTTGAAAAGTAGGCAACACCTTTCAATGAAAGTGATTGTCATCAGTCTCTGCTTGGGGATACATCAATAGGAAACAAACCATAAAGATAGAACTTGAAACTACTTTATTGTGCCAAATTTCAAAGAGCTAGCACAAACCGTGTTTGATTTAGAGTTCCAACTGCACGTATCAATATTGAAGAAAACAGAGTGAAACCTAAAAATGAAAACGTTTACTGCAAACGAAAGGATTAACCTAGAAGAACGAAATCTGCTGAACCAAGTGGGATTGGTGTACTGATCATTACCTGAAAGTATCATCAAGATTGGGTGAAAAAATGTTTGCTGAGATTTCAGGAAACTCGTAGTTTTTTGGAAGCTTGGCAACTCCTTTCAATGAAAGTGATGTTCGTCAGTCTATGCTTGGGGCTACATCAATAGGAAACAAACCATAATAATATATCTTGAAACTACTTTCTTTTGCGAAGTTTCAAAGAGCTAGCACTAACCGTGTATGATTTAGAGTTCCAACTGCAGGTATTTATATTGAAGAAATTAAAGTGAAACCTAAAGATGAAAAAGGTTACTGTAAATAAACGGTTTAAACTAGAACAACGAAATTTGGTGAGCCAAGTGGTATTAGTGTACTGCTCATTACCTGAAAGTATCATCAAGTTTGGGTGAAAAAAATGTTTGCTGAGATTTCAGGAAACTCGTAGTTTTTTGGAAGGTAGGCAACCTCTTTCAAAGAAAGTGATTTTCGTCAGTCTCTGATTGGGGCTATATCAAAAGGAAACAAACCATAAAGACAGAACTAGAAACTACTTTCTTGTGCCAAGTTTCAAAGAGGAAGCACAAATCGTGTTTGTTTTAGAGTTACAAATACATGTATCCATACAGGAGAAAACAGATTGTAACCTAAAAATGAAAACGGTTACTGCAAACGAACGGTTTAACCTAGAAGAACAAAATTTGGTGTGCTAAGTGGGATTGGTGTACGGATCATTATGTGAAAGTATCATCAAGATTGGGTGAAAAAATGTTTGCTGAGATTTCAGAAAACTCGTAGTTTTTTGGAAGCTTGGCATCCCCTTACAAAGTGATTTTCGTCAGTCTCTGCTTGAGGCTATATGAATAGGAAACCAACCATACAGATACAACTTGAAACTAATTTCTTGAGCCAAGTGTCAAAGAGCTAGCACAATCCGTGTTTGATTTAGACTTCCAACTGCATGTATCCATATTAAAGAAAACAGAGTGAAACATAAAAATAAAAACGGTTAATGCAAATGAACGGTTTAACCTGGAAGAAAGAATTTTGGTGATCCAAGTGGGATGGGTGTACTGATCATTACCTGAAAGTATCATCAAGATTGGTTGAAAAAATATTTGCTGAGATTTCAGGAAATTCGTAGTTTTTTGGAAGGTAGGCAACCCCTTTCAATGAAAGTGATTTTCGTCAGTCTCTGCTTGGGGCTACATCAATAGGAAACAAACCATAAAGATACAACTTGAAATTGCTTTCTTGATCCAAGTTTCAAAGAGCTAGCACAAACCGTGTTTGATTTAGAGGTCCCACTGCTTGTATCCATATTGAATAAAACAGAGTGAAACCTAAAAATTAAAACGGTTACTGCAAACGAACGGTATAACCTACAATTACAAAATCTGGTGAGCCAAGTGGGATTGGTGTACATATCATTAACTGAAAGTATCATCAAGATTGTGTGAAAAAATGTTTGCTGAGATTTCAGAAAACTTGTAGTTTTATGGAACATTGGAAACCCCTTTCAATGAAAGTGATTTTCGTCAGTCTCTGCTTGTGGCTACATCAATAGGAAACAAACCATAAAGATACAACTTGCAACTACTTTCTTGTGCCAAGTTCCAAAGACCTAACACATACCGTTTTTGTTTTAGAGTTCCAAATACATGTATCCATATAGGAGAAAACAGATTGAATCCTAAAAATAAAAACGGTTACTGTAAACGAATGATTTAACCTAGAAGAATGAAATTTGGTGAGCCAAGTGGAATTGGTGTACTGATCATTACCTGAAAGAATCATCAAGATTGGGTGAAACAATGTTTTCTGAGATTTCAGGAAATTCGTAGTTTTTGGAAGGTAGGCAACCCCTTTCAATAAAAGTGATTTTTGTCATTCTCTGCTTGGGGCTACATCAATAGGAAACAAACCATAAAGATAGAACTTGAAACTACTTTCTTGTGCCAAGTTTCAAAGAGCTAGCCCAAACCGTGTTTGATTTAGAGTTCCAACTGCATGTATCCATATTGAAGAAAACAGAGTGAAGCCTAAAAATGAAAACAGTTACTGCAAACGATCGGTTTAACCTAAGATAACGAAATTTGGTGAGCCAAGTGGGATTGGTGTACTGATCATTTCCTGAAACTATCATCAAATTTGGGTGAAAAATGTTTGCTGAGATTTCAGGAAACTCCTAGTTTTTTGGAAGGCTTTCAATGAAAGTGATTTTTGTCAGTCTCTTCTTGGGGGCTACATCACTAGGAAACAAAGCATAAAGATACAACTTGAAACTATTTTCTTTTGCCAAGTTGCAAAGAGCTAGATCAAACCATGTATTATTTAGAGTTCCAATTGCATGTATTAATATTGAAGAAAACAGAGTGAAACCTAAAAATGAAAACGGTTACTGCAAACGAACGGTTTATCCTAGAAGAACGAAATTTGTTGAGCAAAGTGGGATTGGTGTACTGATCATTACCTGAAAGTATCATCAAGATTGGTTGACAAAATGTTTGCTGAGACTTCAGGTAACTCGTAGTTTTATGGAAGGTAGGCAACCCCTTTCAATGAAAGTGATTTTCGTCAGTCTCTGCTTGGGGCTACATCAATAGGAAACAAACCATAGAGATACAACTTGAAACTACTTTCTTGTGACAAGTTTCAATGAGCTAGCACAATCCGTGTATTATTTAGAGTTCCAAATGAATGTATCCATACTGAAGAAAACAGAGTGAAACCTCAAAATGAAAACGGTTACTGCAAAGGAATGGTATAACCTACAAGAACGAAATTTGGTGAGCCAAGTGAGATTGGTGTACGGATCATTACCTGAAAGTATCATCAAAATTGGGTGAAAAAATATTTGCTGAGATTTCAGGAAACTCGTAGTTTCATGGAAGCTTGGAAACTTCTTTCAATTAAAAAGATTTTCGTCAGTCTCTGCTTGGGACTTTATCAATAGGAAACAAACCATAGAGATAGAACATAAAACTACTATATTGTGCCAAGTTTCAAAGAGCTAGCAATAACCGTGTTTGATTTAGAGTTCCAACTGCATGTATCCATATTGAAGAAAACAGAGTGAAGCCTAAAAATGAAAACGGTTACTGCAAACGATCGGTTTAACCTAGAGGAACAAAATTTGTTGAGCCAAGTTGGATTGGTGTACTGATCATTACCTGAACGTATCATCAAGATTGGGTGAAAAAATGTTTGCTGAGATTTCAGGAAACTCGTAGTTTTATGGAACCTTGGAAACCCCTTTCAATGAAAGTGATTTTCGTCAGCCTTTGCTTGGGGCTACATCAATAGGAAACAAGTCATAAAGATACAACTTGAACCTACTTTCTTGTGCCATGTTTCAAACAACTAGCACAAACCGTGTTTGTTTTAGAGTTCCAAATACATATATCCATATAGGAGAAAAAAGATTAAAACCTAAAAATGAAAACGGATACTGCAATCGAACGGTTTAAACTAGAAGAACGAAATTTGGAGAGCAAAGTGGGATTGGTGTACGGATAATTACCTGAAAGTATCATCAAGATTGGGTGAAAAAATGTTTGCTGAGATTTCAGGAAACTCGTACTTTTATGGAAGGTAGGCAACGCCATTCAATGAAAGTGATTTTCGTCAGTCTCTTCTTGGGGCTACATCAAAAGGAAACAAAGAATAAAGATAAAACTTGAAACTACTTTATTGTGGCAAGTTTCAAAGAACTAGCACAAACCGTGTTTGTTTTAGAGTTCCAAATACATGTATCCATATAGGACAAAACAGATTTTAACCTAAAAATGAAAACGATTACTGCAAACGTACGGTGTAATGTAGAAGAACCAAATTTGGTAAGCGGGATTGGTATACGGATAATTATCTGAAAGTATCATCAAGATTGGGTGAAAAATGTTTGCTGAGATTTCAGGAAAATCGTAGATTTTTGGAACCCTGGCAACCTCTTTCAATGAAAGTGATTTTTTTCAGTCTCTGCGTGGGACTACATCAACAGGAAACAAACCATAGAGATAGAATGTAAAACTATTTTTTGTGCCAAGTTTCAAAGAGCTAGCACAAACCGTGTTTTATTTAGAGTTCCAACTGCATGTATCCATATTGAAGAAAACAGAGTGAAACCTAAAAATATTAACGGTTACTGCAAATGAATTGTTTAACCTAGAAGAATGAAATTTGGTGAGCCAAGTGGGATTGGTGTACTGATCATTACCTGAAAGTATCATCAAGATTAGGTGAAAAAATATTTGCTGAGATTTCAGGAAACTCGTAGTTTTTTGGAAGGTAGGCAACCCCTTTCAATGAAAGTGATTTTCATCAGTCTCTGCTTGGGGCTAAATCAATAAGAAACAAACCATAAAGATACACCTTGAAATTGCTTTCTTTTGCAAGTTTCAAAGAGCTAGCACAAACCGTGTTTGATTTAGAGGTCCCACTGCATGTATCCATATTGAAGAAAACAGAGTGAAACCTAAAAATGAAAACGGTTCCTGCAAACGAATGGTTTAAACTAGAAGTCAAAATCTGGTGAGCCAAGTGGGATTGGTGTACAGATCATTACCTGAAAGTATCATCAAGATTGGGTGAAAAAATGTTTGCTGAGATTTCAGATAACTTGTAGTTTTATGGAACCTTGGAAACCCCTTTCAATGAAAGTGATTTTCGTCTGTCTCTGCTTGAGGCTACATCAATAGGAAAACAAACCATAAAGATACAACTTGAAACTACTTTCTTGGGCCAAGTTTCAAAGAGCAAGCACAAACCGTGTTTGATTTACAGTTCCAACTGCATATGTCCATATTGAAGAAAACAGAGTGAAACCTAAAAAATAAAAATGGTTACCGCAAACGAACGGTTTAACCTAGAAGAAAGAATTTTGTTGAGCCAAGTGGGATTGGTGTACTGATCATTATCTGAAAGAATCATCAAGTTTGGGTGAAAAAATGTTTGCTGAGATTTCAAAAAACTCGTAGATTTTTGGAAGGTAGGCAACCCCTTTCAATGAAAGTGATTTTCCTCAGTCTGTGATTGGGGCCATATAAATAGGAAACAAACCATAAAGATACAACTTGAAACTACTTTCTTGTGACAAGTTTCAAAGAGCTAGCACTAACCGTGTTTGATTTAGAGTTCCAACTGCATATATCCATATTGAAGAAAACAGAGTGAAACCTAAAATTGAAACGGTTACTGCAAACTAACGGTTTAATCTAGAAGAAAAAAAATTTGGTGAGCCAAGTGGAATTGTTGTACTAATCATTACCTGAACTTATCATGAAGATTGGGTGAAAAAATATTTGCTGAAATTTCAGGAAACTCGTAGTTTTTGAAAAGGTTGGCAACCCCTTTCAATGAAAGTGATTTTCTTCAGTCTCTGCTTGGGGTTACATCAATAGGTAACAAACCATAAAGACAGAACTTGAATCTACTTTCTTGTGCCAAGTTTTAAAGAGCTAGCACAAACTGTGATTGTTTTGGAGTTCCAAATACATGTATCCATATCGGAGAAAACCGATTGAAACCTAAAAATAATAACGGTTACTGAAAACGACGCTTTAAATTAGAAGAAGAAAATTTGGAGAGCCAATAGGATTGGTGTACTGATCATTACCTGAAAGTATCATCAAGATTGGGTGAAAAAATATTCCTGAAATTTCAGAAAACTCTTAGTTTTTTGAAAGCTTGGCAACCTCTTTCAATGAAAGTGATTTCCATCATTCTCTGCTTGGGGCTACATCAATAGGAAACAAACCATAAAGATCCAACTTAAAACTACTTTCTTTTGCCAAGTTTCAAAAGAACTAGCACAAACCGTGTTTGATTTAGAGTTCAAACTGCATGTATCCATATTGAAGAAAACAGAGTGAAACCTAAAAATAAAAGTGGTTACTGCAAATGAATGGTTACCTTAGTAGAACGAAATTTGGTGAGCCAAGTGGGATTGGTGTACTGAACATTACCTGAGAGTATCATGAAGATTGGGTGAAAAAATGTTTGCTGAGATTACAGGAAACTCGTAGTTTTTTGGAAGGTAGGAAACCCCTTTCAATGAAAGAGATTTTTGTCAGTCTCTGATTGGGG